>NW_026124655.1:12500-28770 GCF_025177605.1 Cucumis melo | reverse complement strand
CCAATTAAGGATATTCGATAAAAAGCATCTATGTAACCACGATTATATGACCAATTATATATTATATTTATAATTTTTTCAAAAAAAAAATTCTTAGTAAAATTTTTAACAACTGAATTACGAAAATTCAAATTTTGTAAAGATGAATAAGTGGGCTTATAGAAGAAAGACGCTATAAATATTCCGAAATAAGCTATAGTCACAGAAAAAGTTGCATTTTTAACAAATTCATACCAATTTTCAGAATCTTTTGAACTTTCATGTAACAAGTTTATAGACGGAGTTAACCATTTGTCTAATATATTCAAATCAATTGCTTCTTGATTGAATTGAGTGAACGGGCTTCCTATGATTCCAACAAACAAAGTAAATAGGGATAACACAAACATCGGAAATAGCATAGTATTATCTGATTCATAGGGATAATAAAAAGTATTTTTAGTACTAAAATGGGGACTACTAACAAACGGGCGCATAATTTTTGTTACATTACTATTAATTTGAGATGTTTTTTTTTTTATCCAAAAAGAAGACCTTTCATTATTATTCATTGTTAATAATGAGAAGAAAGGAAAGTTTTTTTTACTGATTTTTGATCCTTCTTTACCCCATAATGATATTGAATAAAGGGAGTTATTTGTTTTTCCATTATAGTTTTTACAATAAAGGTTTAAATGTCCATCAAAAGTAAGTAAGTAGATGCGAAACATATAAAATGCTGTTAATCCTGCTGTGGAACAGGCGATTATTGCGAAAATCGGTGAATACAACCAACTATCATTAAGAATTTCATCTTTGGACCAAAAGCAGGCAAGGGGGTGGAATACCACAAAGAGAAAGGGTACCTAATAAAAAAGCATTTTTTGTAATTGGCACATGCTTTGTTAAACCACCCATAAGAACCATATTCTGACTTTTATCTGGAGAATATCCAACAACCGATTCCATTGAGTGAATAATGGACCCCGATCCTAAAAACAACAACGCTTTTGAATAAGCATGAGTAATCAAATGAAATAAAGCAGCCTGATAAGACCCCATACCCAAAGCTAACATCATATAGCCCAATTGAGACATTGTAGAATAGGCTAAACTTCTCTTAATATCTTTTTGAGCAAGAGCTAAAGTAGCTCCAAATAGTACTGTTATTATACCTATCAAAGCTATTAGATTCATGATGTAAGGTATTACTATAAAAAGCGGAAGAAGCCGAGCAACAAGAAAAATTCCCGCTGCTACCATGGTAGCAGCATGTATAAGAGCCGAAATGGGGGTAGGACCCTCCATAGCATCAGGTAACCATACATGAAGAGGAAATTGAGCAGATTTAGCAACTGCACCTGCAAATAATAGGACGGCGCACAAAGTAACAAATAATAAATTAACCTCATTATTATCAATCAAGTTATTGAATATTTTAAATAAATCCCGAAATTCAAAACTCCCCGTTGTCCAATAAAGACCTAAAATTCCTAATAATAAACCAAAATCCCCTACGCGATTAGTTACAAATGCCTTTTGACAAGCATTCGCCGCAGTAGGTCGAGTGAACCAAAAACCTATTAATAGATAAGAACACATTCCAACCAATTCCCAAAAAATATAAATTTGGATCAAATTCGAACTAGTAACTAATCCCAACATTGACGTATTGAACAAACTCATATACGCAAAAAATCTCAAATATCCTTGATCATGAGACATATAATTGTCACTATAAATAAGAACCATAATTCCAACAGTCGTGATTAATATTGCCATAATACAAGTAAGTGGATCGATCAAGTAGCCCAACTCTAAAGAAAAATCATTATTGATAGTCCAAGACCATACATATTGATAGATATAACTAGTATTTATTTGATCAATAGACAGATAAACTGCAAAAATCATAACTATACTTAACAATAAAATACTCGGAAAAGACCACATACGTCGAAGGTTTTTGGTTGCCGTCGGAAAAAGTAGAAGGCCCACTCCTATTAAGATAGGAATTGGAAGTGAGATGAACGGTATGATCCATGAATATTGATATGTATATTCCATAAAAAAGTATATTAAATTCCTAATTAATTTTTCTGATTCACCAGCTCTTATCTCTTTTCAAAAGGATCAGTTAATAACAAATTTAAATATCCAAAACGGAAATAGAATTTTATTTTTCTATTCTTAATTTTTTGCCAAATACTTCAAATATTTCAAGTCACGAAGTTACAATTGTTCAAATAAGATGAGATGATCCATTGAAACTATTAATGAACACACCCATTACTTTTAAGTAAAATTTTTTGACAATATAGAAACTGCAAATTTTCTTTATTATTTAGTATGCATTACAAAAATTCCCCGCTCTAGAGCAAGAAAGAATAATTAGACCAAAAACACTATTTTATTTTGGTATCAATCATAAAAGACAGTCTACAAGTTGATCCAGTAAAATAAGACTTCTTTGTATTAAATTCTACGAATCATTAAACAATTTTTTTTTGACAAAATAACATTATATATATTGTTTTTTTCTTTGTTTCTAATCTAATAATTTCGAATTTTCGATAGCTATATTAGGAGTATACTATAATTTCAATAATAAATGGATAATAAATAGTAAAGAACAATTCATTTTGAACAATAGATGTCTTTCACATCCAACTATAGTAATGAATAATCAATTATAATTTTGTAATGGCAGTTCCAAAAAAGCGCACTTCTATATCAAAAAAAACGGATTCGGAAAAATATTTGGAAAAGCAAAGGGCGTCGGGCAGCGTTGAAAGCTTTTTCGCTAGCAAAATCTCTTTCAACGGGTAATTCCCAAAGTTTTTTGGGGGACAAATCAAATAAATACTGAAAGATTGGAATAATCTGAATTGGTTTGACTCAAAAAACAGCCTAGTAAAAGTTCGTTTATAATTTTTATATTTTATATATATATTTTTTATATATTAAATATAAATTTTTTTTTATCAAAGCAATTAGTGTAATTTTCCTAATGTTTTGAGCGGATAAATATGAAATTCTTTTTCCTTTTTGTAGGCTATGTAAAAAAAAAATAATAAATCGTTTGTTTACTCAATTAAAAAATGGAAAATGGTACTTTTTT
Organism: Cucumis melo; assembly: GCF_025177605.1. Classification (NCBI taxonomy): domain Eukaryota; kingdom Viridiplantae; phylum Streptophyta; class Magnoliopsida; order Cucurbitales; family Cucurbitaceae; genus Cucumis; species Cucumis melo. The sequence goes on along the minus strand of NW_026124655.1, from coordinate 25,670 downwards.
GTTCAAAGAATAAAAAAGGTTGACCTTTCTTTTTCATATCTTTGTTTTATCATTTTCGAGATGGGGAAAATATGAATCCCCATCGCCCCACTAAACCAAAAAGTTTTTGTTGATTTTTGATTTTATTATCTATTTTCGATATTATATATAATATCGAAATATAGAAGAGCAAATAGTAAACTGAAACTCTTTATTAAAAATTTAATAAGACATTGAAACGATGACATTAGTTGATTAAGTTAAAACCTTCTTTTTGAATTCTATGAACCCTTACCTTATTTCTTTTCTCGAAATCATTATTACTATTATAGATATAGAATATATCTCGCCGAATACATAATGAAATTGGTTTGCAAAATCCTATAAAATAAAACTATTATTAAAAAAATAAAACTATTATTAAATGAAGAAAATTGACACCTTAAATTCTTATTGAAATAAATGAAATCGGATAAGATTTTTATTGGAAACGCTCAAATCTCCTATTTTTTTCCCTTTAATGAAATTATCATTTAAAGATAAAGAGTTTTTTATCCACGATAAATATTTTGTAAAAAATATTCCATTTAATTGCAAATTCATTCTATTTTTTTCAATCTCGACGATTGAATAATAATAGGTTATTATGATTTCGAGAAAGCCGCTATGGTGAAATCGGTAGACACGCTGCTCTTAGGAAGCAGTGCTAGAGCATCTCGGTTCGAGTCCGAGTGGCGGCATGCCATTTTTTTTTTATAAAAAAAAGTTCTATAATAGAATTAATAATTCAAGTCCCAGATATTAATTCAAATAATTGAATTGCGGGACCTTTAAATTTATTTTTTTATGATATTTTTAACTTTCGAGCATATATTAACTCATATATCTTTTTCGGTCATTTCAATTGTCATTACAATTCAGTTAATAACCTTATTAATCAATGAAACCGTAGGACTCTATGTTTCGTCAGAAAAGGGCATGATAGTTACTTTTTTCTGTATAACAGGATTATTAGTTACTCGTTGGATTTATTTGAGGCATTTACCATTAAGTGATTTATATGAATCATTACTATTTCTTTCATGGGCTTTATCCATTATTCATCTATTTGCTTATTTAAAAAAATATAAAAACCATTTAAGTGTAAGCGCAATAACCGCGCCAAGTACTATTTTTACACAAGGTTTTGCTACTTCAGGTTTTTTAACTGAAATGCATCAATCCCCACTATTAGTTCCCGCTCTCCAATCTCATTGGTTAATGATGCACGTAAGTATGATGGTATTAGGTTATGCAGCTCTTTTATGTGGATCATTATTTTCAGTAGCTCTTATAGTGATTACATTTCAAAAAGCTATAAGAATTTTTGGTAAAAACAATAATTTATTAAATGCGTTATTTTCCTTTGATGAGATCCAATACATCAACGAAGGGAACTATTTTGTAAGAAACACTTCCTTTTTTTCTTCGAAGAATTATTATAAGTCTCAACTGATTCAACAATTAGATCATTGGAGTTATCGTATTATTAGTCTAGGGTTTATCTTTTTAAGCATAGGTATTCTTTCAGGGGCAGTATGGGCTAATGAGACATGGGGATCGTATTGGAATTGGGACCCAAAGGAAACTTGGGCATTTATTACTTGGACGATATTTGCAATTTATTTACATACGCGAACAAATAAAAATTTTGAAGGTGTAAATTCCGCAATTGTGGCCTCTATGGGTTTTCTTATAATTTGGATATGCTATTTTGGGGTCAATCTATTAGGGATAGGGCTACATAGTTATGGTTCATTTACATTAACATCTAATTGAATTCATTCAAGAAAGGGCCTGACGAACACAAACATGGAGGGGTATAGATAAGAAAATTGTGTGTAAGACATCGAGAACCCTTTGAATCACTACATTACTTGATTCAAATGGTTCTCACAAAAGCCAAATGTATGAGGAAGTCCAATTCATTTTTTTATTTAACTTAAGAAAAAAGACTTCTTTTTTTTATTGTGCAACGAATGATTAAAAAAAATTATTATAGTATTGCTGTTTCATTTTTTTATGAAAACTATCTAGCAAAATAATTAGATAAAATAGCTTCGACCTTGTCAACTGATAGTGAGAAAACAAAATCTGGATAAATACCAATACCTATGACAGGTATAAGGATAGAGATCGCAACAAACAACTCTCGTGGTCCCGAATCAAAAAAATAAGAATTTTTAGCATTAAAAAGCTTGTATCCATAGAACATCTGGCGTAACATAGATAATAAATAAATGGGAGTTAATATAATTCCAATTGCCATTACCAAAGTAATTACTATTTTTGCCATTAAAAGATATTTTTGGCTAGTAATTATTCCAAAAAAGACTATTAATTCTGCAACAAAACCGCTCATACCAGGCAATGCAAGGGAAGCCATCGATAAGATACTGAAAGTCATAAATATTTTTGGAATTGGGATAGCCAGTCCTCCCATTTCATCGAGATAAACCAGACGTATTCTATCATAACTTGTTCCTGCCAAGAAAAAAAGTGCAGCGCCAATAAATCCATGAGAGATTATTTGTAAAATAGCTCCATTCAGTCCCGTATCGCTTATAGAACCAATTCCTATAATTATGAAACCCATATGAGAGACGGAGGAATAAGCTATTCTTTTTTTTAAATTGCGTTGACCCGAAGATGTTGAAGCTGCATAGATTATTTGAATTATGCCTAATATGATCAACCAGGGTGAAAAGATAGAATGGGCGTGGGGTAATAATTCCATATTGATCCGAACCAATCCATATGCTCCCATTTTTAATAAGATTCCGGCTAGAAGCATACAAGTACTGTAATGTGCCTCTCCGTGGGTATCTGGTAACCATGTATGTAAGGGTATAATCGGTGATTTGACAGCAAAAGCAATAAGAAATCCGATATAGAATAGTATTTCTAGTGCTATAGGATACGATTGATTAGCTGATGTTTCAAAATTTAAAGTTGGTTCATTAGAACCATATAAACCGATACCCAGAACTCCCATTAACAAAAAAATGGAACCTCCCGCAGTGTACAAAATAAACTTTGTAGCTGAATACAACCGTTTCTTTCCGCCCCACATCGATAGAAGTAGATAAACGGGAATTAATTCTAACTCCCACATGATAAAAAAGAGTAAGAGGTCTCGAGCAGAAAATGATCCTATTTGACCACTATACATTGCTAACATTAGAAAATGGAATAATCGGGAATCTCGAGTAACTGGCCAAGCCGCTAAAGTAGCTAAAGTGGTGATAAACCCCGTCAGTAAAATGGGTCCTATGGAAAGTCCATCGATTCCCAATCTCCAGTAAAAATCCAAAAAAGGGATCCATTTATAATCCTCCATCAATTGGATTAATGGATCGTCTAATTCGAAATGATAACAAAACGCATAGGTTGTTAGAAGCAGCTCGAGTACACAGATACATATAGTATACCATCTCATTACTTTATTTCCTCTATGAGGGAAAAAGAAAAGTAATAAACCCGCAAATATTGGAAAAACTACAACTGTTGTTAACCAAGGAAAATAATTCGTAGTAAAAACAAGATACACTTGGACTAAAAAAACCCATGTTCGAAAATAAAATAAAAAAAAATATATATATGTATATTTATTTTCGAGCACGAGTTTTTGTCGGTAAAAAAGAAATCAAATGTATTCAAGGGGGCTTTTAGAGAACGTATCAATAAGCTAGACCCATGCTTCGAGTTGTTTCATGCCATAAATAAACGCGAACACTCAAAAAATCTGTCGGACAGGCAGATTCACATCTCTTACAACCAACACAGTCTTCCGTTCGTGGAGCCGAAGCTATTTGCTTAGCTTTACATCCGCCCCAAGGTATCATTTCTAATACATCTGTGGGGCAAGCTCGGACACATTGAGTACACCCTATACATGTATCATAAATCTTTACTGAATGTGACATTGGATCTATAATTTTTTTTTAAGACTATAAATTTTCGATCGAGTAAATTTGTAAATGAATTATATATTTAGATACCAGATGAGTCAATAATTTATCAGAATTTTGATAATCAATCTACTTTCAGATTAACTCATGCGATAGGGCCAAGATACTTTGATTTTTTACGTTTTCGCAAACATTATCATGGATTACGTATGATACATATAATTTTACTTGATGAATATCATAATTTATCTCATAAATAAATATTACTTATTCAACAAATTCGATTGATTGATACGAGTGGATTTTCTGTTACGATAAATTGACGAAAGAATAGCTGGGCCAATAGCTGCTTCAGCGGCTGCAATAGCTATAACAAAAATTGAGAAAATATTCCCTTTTAATTGGCGACTATCAAAAAAATCAGAAAATGTTACGAAATTCATATTAACTGCATTCAGTATAAGCTCAAGACACATAAGGGCCCTAACCATATTTCGGCTTGTGATCAATCCATAGATACCGATAGAAAATAAATAGGCACTTATAATAAGTACATGTTCGAGCATGATTGACCAACTCCTTATCAATTCCGATTCATTTCAATATGAACAAAAATGTAATAGATTCAATTCAATTGACAAAAAAAAAGTACAGAACAAGAGAATATATTCGTAATCGATCGAATAAAAGAATTTTGAGTTTAGACCAAAAAATCTTCAAATAGAATTGAAGGGGAATGTGTGTGATAACATACAACAAAGTTTAAATTATGCTATTTCTAACTAAAGATTTATTACTGGCGAGCCACGGAAATTGCGCCGATCAAAGCAGCTAAAAGAATGATCGAAATGAGTTCAAATGGAAGAAAAAAATATGTTGATAAATAAATTCCAATTTGTTGACTATTACTTATTAAATCTTGCTCTAGAATCTGATTTGATCTTGTAGTCCAAATAATCCCATACCATGACGTATCTACAATAGTAGTCATTAGTGAAACAAAAATACTTGTACAAACCAGAAAAGTAACTCCATTCCCAACGGTCCAAAGATTAAAATCTTTGGAATATTCTGAACCCTTCATGAACATCACAGCAAATATGATTAAAACATTTATAGCTCCCACGTAAATAAGGAGTTGCGCAGCAGCTACAAACTGGGCGTTTGCTAGAATATAGAATAAGGATATAGAAACAAGAACCAGTCCCAACGAAAAAGCAGAATAAATGGAGTTGTTAAATAATAGTACTCCCATACTTCCTAATATAAGACCTGATCCCAACAAGACTACAAGAAAATCATGTATCGGTCCAGGCAAATCCATTATATGTAGTAAAAAAAGAGATAAATAAATCTAAATGTTTTTCATGACCTTATTGATCTGACCAGGAAAAAAAATGTATAATCAATTCCTAATTAAATATTAAGGGGTGTGAATTAATGTAGGTACAGTTATTCTATTAATCTTAGTCTTGATCTGAAAGAGTAAAGTAGATTGAAACTATATATTTCGAAATATATAGTTTCAATCTAAATTAAGCTACAATTCTCATGAATCAATAGTTTGGATTTGTAGGTAGTGACCAAACAAACAAAACGAAAGAAACCTCATGTCTTTAGATCAAAACAGAACCTTAGTAATTGTAAATTACTCTTTAATCAACAGATTGACTTATTTTAGACTTCAATTTGAGGCGAATTCGAATTCAAAATTGTTCTAATTGTATAATCATCAACTACTGACATTGGTAAACGACCCAAAGAAATTTGATTATAATTCAATTCGTGACGATCATAAGTAGAAAGTTCATATTCTTCAGTCATTGATAAACAATTTGTTGGACAATATTCAACGCAGTTACCACAAAATATACAGATCCCGAAATCAATACTGTAATTAAGCAATCGTTTCTTTCGAATATCCGTTTCCAATTTCCAATCAACAACGGGGAGATCTATAGGACATACACGAACACATACTTCACAAGCAATGCATTTATCGAATTCAAAATGGATTCGACCACGGAAACGCTCCGATGCTATTAATTTTTCGTAAGGATATTGAATAGTTACAGGCAAACGATTTGCATGGGATAAAGTAATCATGAAACCCTGACCAATGTACCTTGCAGCTCGTACTGTTTGTTGACCATAATTCATGAACCCAGTTACCATAGGGAACATATTATAATATCTCTAAAGAATTTTATGTTTGTTTCTTTCTCTTGTTTGAGCAAGTCGTGAATATAGAATATGGTATTCCTTTACAATGAAAAGAGTTGAAAAGATGTTGTTAATAATAGATTACCGAGAGATATAGGTAAAAGAAATTTCCATCCAAGATTTAATAGTTGATCTATTCTTAGTCGGGGTAAAGTCCATCTTGTTGCTATAGAAATGAACAAGAACAAATAAGTTTTCGCTAATGTAATAAAGATACTAATTGTCATTCCAAAGACTTCATACACTTTATTTATTTCAAATAGTTCATAACCTAATATGTATGGAATAGAGATATCCCAACCACCCAAGTAAAGAACAGTTACAAATAACGAAGAAACTAATAGATTTAGATAGGAAGCAACATAAAATAAACCAAATTTTATACCTGAATACTCAGTTTGATAACCCGCTACTAATTCTTCTTCTGCTTCTGGTAAATCAAAAGGTAATCTCTCGCATTCTGCTAAGGAAGAAATTAGAAAAATAACAAACCCTATAGGTTGACGCCACAAATTCCAACCCCAAAAACCATATTTTGATTGAGCCTCAACTATATCAACGGTACTAGAACTGTTAGATAATTATAGTCGGTAATAACATCACTGTTCTCATCGCTATTACAGAACCGTACATGAGATTTTCACCTCATACGGCTCCTTGAGGGCCTTAAATAAATCTAAGGAGCGTATCGGGATTATTTATCTTGTCTTGCTATGTTTTTTTTGTAGAATACTATAAGATAAAAATATACTATAAGATAAAAATCTATCGTGTGTCCCCAAATTAACCCAATAGAATTCTGTCTGTTATAATAATAAAGAAAAAGGTTACTTCTGAATTGATCTCATCCTTTAAAAAAAATTCTTTGTTGAGTAATAACTTAATTCTTTACTAAAATACTATTTATTATAAATATCAATAACCCATTGTTTTCAATTACGAAAAAAAAATTGGCTATTCCATTAGTTCATGAATTCGGACATGAATTCTATCTCTATGAATAGGGAGATAGGAAAGAAATGCATATAGTAATGGAGATAAGAAACAATAAAAAATATCTCTTTTTTTTTTTTTTTGTAATTGGATTCTTTCCATTTTTTTTCGTTCCTATTCTTCTTTCTGAGAAAAAGGGTACTTACTCAATAAGGGATTATTTCGTTTCCGATAGTCATTTATTTAATGGGTGGATAGGCGTATACTCTGGATCGGAATCGTGGGGAGTACTGCCTGATCATTTCTACAAACTTAAAGCCCCAATTCGTATTCTTTTTATATTATGCATTTTGCAAAAATGTCCTTCTCTCTCTTTTGGTTTTGGATAATTTTGAAAATCTCCATTACTAATCCTTTGTATATCTTGGTGTTTCTAACCATCCACTCATTTTTGCTCAATCGGCTGTGTTATGGTAATACACATATGGTAGTACATAAAAATAATAGTGAAAACTCAATCCGGTTGATCTTTTGAGTCCGCTTCAAGACAGGATAACTAGTGACCCAATCTTGGGGCTCTCTTGCGCCTATATTTTTTTCTGCTTAACTCTTATACATAGAAAATGAGACTTAATATTTTGACTGCTAATTTTTATTTATATAAGCTGTTTTCTTTCACTCATATAACTATCTGATTTAGTTCATTAATCCGAATAATAAATATATAAAAATGAGGATATCTATTCAATGCATTTCAACCCTTTTCTCGAAAAAAAGTGGGAGAAGTTTATGTCTCAACGAATCACACGTAGAGATATTGATAATACACATAGAGTTAATGGTATTTCATAACTAATTGATTGAGCAGCAGCTCGTAGACCACCTAAGAAGGAATATTTATTATTGGATCCATATCCTGACATAAGAAGTCCGATGGGAGCAACACTTGAAATGGCAATCCATAAAAAAACACCGATAGGTAGATCGGCTAAAACAAGGCGATAACCAAAAGGAATTACTGAATAGCTTAGTAAAATTGATATGACTGCTATCGATGGTCCCATACTGAATAAGCGAGTATCACCTCTAGATGGAAGCAGATTTTCTTTAAAAAGTAGTTTTGTACCATCTGCTAAAGCTTGAAGAACTCCCAAAGGACCAGCATATTCAGGTCCAATCCGTTGTTGTATTCCTGCGGATATTTCTCTTTCTAACCATACAATTACTAGTACGCCTATTGTGATTCCCAATACAGTAGTCAAAATAGGGACAAGTACCCATAGAATTCCATAGAATTCTTTTAAGAATTCCAATCTCGAAAAAGAATTGATATCTTGGACTTGTGATGTATCAATTATCATTTTAACGATCAACTTCTCCCATAATGATATCTATGCTACCTAGTATTGTCATAATATCAGCCAATTTCATTCTTTTAACTAACTGAGGAAGAATTTGCAAATTGATAAAACCCGGCGGGCGAATTTTCCACCTCCAAGGAAAACCACCCTGATCCCCTATCAAAAAAATGCCCAATTCTCCTTTGGGGGCTTCGACTCTCACATAAAGTTCTTGTTTCGCCAATTCAAAAGTTGGCGAAGGTTTTTTACTAATGAATCGATAGTCAAAGTCATTCCATTCCGGAGACCTTGCTCGATCAAAAGATCGTATTTCTAAATTTTCATAAGGTCCCCCTGGAATTCCTTCCAAAGCTTGTTGAATAATTTTTACGGATTCCGTCATCTCAGCAAGTCTGACTAAATAACGAGCTAATGAATCGCCTTCTTTTTGCCACTGAACTTCCCAATCAAATTCGTCATAACACTCATAACGATCAACTTTACGAAGATCCCATGGTATTCCGGAAGCTCGTAGCATTGGTCCTGATAACCCCCAATTTATGACCTCTTCTCCAGAAATAATACCTACTCCCTCAACTCGTTCTAAAAAAATAGGATTTTGTGTAATAAGTTTTTGATATTCAGCAACCGCTGTCAAAAAATAATCGCAGAAATCCAAACATTTATCTATCCATCCATGAGGTAGATCAGCCGCGACTCCCCCGATACGAAAAAAATTATGCATCATTCTCATACCGGTGGCTGCTTCGAATAGATCATATACTAATTCTCGTTCTCTGAAAATATAGAAGAAGGGAGTCTGTGCGCCAATATCCGCCATAAAAGGGCCAAGCCATAACAGATGAGAAGCTATACGACTCAACTCCAACATAATTACTCTGATATAGCTAGCTCTTTTGGGGACTTGAATATTTCCCAACTGTTCTGGACCATTTACGGTTATTGCTTCTGTAAACATAGTAGCTAAATAATCCCAACGTGTTACATAAGGTAGATATTGTATAATTGTTCGGTTTTCTGCAATTTTTTCCATCCCTCTGTGTAAATAACCCAATATTGGTTCACAGTCAATAACATCTTCACCATCCAAAGTAAGGATGAGTCGAAGAACACCGTGCATTGAGGGGTGGTGAGGTCCCATATTGACTATCATGAGGTCTTTTCTTGTAGCCGGTCCATTCATAAGTTTTTCCTCGATTCATCTTTCCATGAATTGCTGAAAATTAAAATAAGTTCATAAAAATGCAAGATCTAATAAATCAAATAATTAAAAATTACTTTTTAAATTACTGAGTTTTTGACTCCCGAATATCCAATTGATTAATTAATTCTTTATAACGCATTTTATTTTTCTTTGATAAATAAGAAAGTAATCGTTGGCGTTTTCCGAGAATTTTACGTAGACCTCTTTGAGATAAATAGTCTTTTTTGTGCAATTCCAAATGTGAAGTAAGTCTTCGTATCTTATTGGTGAAACTGACTACTTGAAATTCAACAGATCCTCCATTTTCTTTTTTTTCTTCTTGCGAAATAACTGAGCTGAATGAATTTTTTACCATAAAATTAAATCTCCTTAGCCTTCTTTTTTTTTATAAATTATTATTGATCAGTAATAATAATGTTACTCGTTTTAATTTGATATACACAATAATCTTACTTTGATTAAGAATTTCTATTCTTTTTTTTTTTAATAAAATCTAGCAATCCCTTTTTTGAAAATTTCAGATAGGTATACAAAAGTCTGGTATATTTTTGCATGCACAAAAAATATTTAGACTGCAATTTTCAATTTAAAATGAAATAAGAATATTTTCTTGATTCATTTCTAAATCTAATAGATACGTCATTAAATTCAATTAATATCATCTATCAGAATCTAAGAGAGTGCCATATGTGTATTTCTTTGTCTTCATATACCATATAAGGTACGGGCAATATAGGAAAAATGTAGCATTAACTAATTTGCAATTGTGGATACATATGGATCCTTAGCATACTAAAACGACTGCTATTATTGGTATCAAACCAATACCGATTCATACAAGCTAAATCTTCTAATCGATAATTGGGCCAAAGAAAGAACTTTAATTTTTTTAGTTGATTTTGATATCTATCAAGATGTTTGCTTGTTTTATCTAAAACTTGATCATCTGTTTTCACCTTATTTCCATTGTAAAATGCTGTATTTCTCTGGATATCATTTTTATTCCCAGAATTGAAACAAATTAGAATTCTAAACTCTCTACGACCTCTAGGGGATAAGATATTTTCCGGAACAAGCAAATCATAATAATTGCTGGTTCTATTTTCAGTCATTTTTTGAGGTATTGCAATGGATTCAGCAAAACTCCTCTTATAAGGATAGCCTTTTTCTTGATATTTTTGATTAAATTGGTACTTATTCTTATGAACTAATGAAATACCTATGGTTTGAGACATAATAAATTTTCCATCATTTTTTACAGACAGACGAATGGGTTCTATAATAAGTATTCCAGTTCTAATTAATTCTGAAAGAATCAAGCCCTTCGAAGATAGCAGAATATCCAGACTCAGGTTGCCATTTTGAATAGAGGATATATAAATTTGTTTGGGATCTAGCAGTCTAACCAGGAGACAACATATTTTGATGTTATTGAAAATTTTTTTATTTACGTATGCCGAACCATCCCATCTGCATTGAACACGAAAATATTTTTTTAGTAACAACTCAAACTCCTTGCTCATCTTTTTCGCGTATTGGTTTTGATTTATACGTTTTCTCCTATCTGCTACCGCAGAATCTTCTTGAAGATTTTTTTTGTGGTTTGAGTGAACTGAGTCAAGATCCTCTTTGGCCACAGATTCCTTTTCTGCTTTATTTCCATTTTCTAATTCAAAAGTTTTTTCCTTCGCTGATAGAAAAAGAGATCCTTTTTTCTTTTCAATGAGTTTTTTTTTTTTTACTAAAAATTTCATTTCCATTCAATTTTTTTTCATTTCCATTCAAATTAAAAAGAAGTGATTTGATTGGTATCAGCCATGGATTAATCTTATATGCATTATAAAGTATCAAAAATTCTGGAAAGACCCACCCACGTTTCAAATTCGATCTGGAACCACTTAGTATTTCTTCATTCATTCTCATCCAATCAAAAAAAGTTTGTTTTTTTTTGTTGGATCGGTTGCTTTTTTTATCTTGATTAATTGTCAGATAAAACAAATGTTTCTTATTTATTTTTTTAATTAGTTGAAAATGATTAACCCCAGTTTTAGTATTTTTTTTACTGTTCGTGTCAGCCTCAATATGGATCCAGGATCGAATATCGACCTTATTTTTAATAGAAAAATGCAGCATTCTCCAATCAAAATATTTTCTATCCATAGTTTTTTCCAGATCTATAATATCATCTTCTCGTAGATAATTATTGATAAGGATATCAGTCAGTATATCAATAAATTTACATTTATCCGTGTTGTACTTATAAGAACTTTCTTGATTATTTTTTACTTCTACTGGTAATTCAACAATATATGAATCTTTATTATCTTCATAATTAATAGATTTATATGATAAACAATCATATATATATTTTTTTATTTTCTTATCTTTTTTATTCGGTAATGAGTCGTCTATTTCAAAATGATTTTGTTTTTTGTAAGCAATTAATCGGTTTTTTTCATCTGAAAAACATTGGTTAAAATCTTTATTTTTACGATCTTGCTTAACTCTATTTCGCCATTTTTGGGGGAGTAATTTTGACCATCTAATCGGATATAAATCCAAGTTATAATGACCCCTTAACCAGTTTTTCCATTGATTTCTCATTCCAGAATTTTCAAGATTATTTTGTTTTAGGTCGGAATGTAATATTTCGTGTGCTCCAACAACTTCAACAAAATAATCCTCTATTTCATTCTTAAGAAAACGAGATGTTCCGTGATATTGAAAGACAGGTCTTAACTTAGATAAATTAATAATTTGTGTTTGTGATAATTTGTAAAATAAATATGCTTGCGACAAGTATGATAAGTCCAAAAAGATCTTTCCATTCTTATTAGTAATATTGGAAAGTGACTTTTTGATAGTTGAAATAAAGTCAATTATACTTTGATTTGTTTTATCAATTCTTTCTTGATTTGATTCATTATTGAAAATGGATTTAGTAAATTTTTTTTTTATTGATTCAATAAAAAGTTGGCCATTCCTCGGCATATTAATCATACGTTGAAAACATATACATAGATATTTTTCAACAAAAAAATTTAGAAAATGATGCGATTTACGAATTAATCGTACATTTCTTTTTTTTAATATCTTTAAAATATTTTTCTGAGATTCAAATATTTTATCATCATAACTTATTTTGTTAGGACTAATTTCTGTATTTAGCAACTCTTGTTTCGTGTCTTTTCTAATTTTTTCAATTTTTTTTAGTATGGTGTTTGTTCTATCAGTCAAATCTTTCATTTTTTTTTCTCTCAATGAAAAATTTGTCCAATCCATAGAACTAATTACAATGGACGAGTCTTGGATCATTCGATTACTTATTATCGAATTTTTTTCGTTTTTAGCTTGATTCAACTTGTATATTTCTTTCAATTGAAATAATGGAATTGGGGTTCTTTGTAAAAGTGCTTTTATTCCTTCTTTTATCTTTATAAATAAAATGTTTTCGGTGACCTCTTTTTTTTTTTTCTTTTGAAAAATTTATAATTTCTTTGAAAATTTTTATAAACAACTT
>NW_026124654.1:12500-15000 GCF_025177605.1 Cucumis melo | reverse complement strand
ATTTGTGATTGGTAGTAAAACACCGATTTTCCTCTTGAGACTTAATTCGATCTTCATAGATTTCTCGAGATATTTTCTTACGAAGTTTTGTATATAGCATCTATAACAGCCTCGGGTTTAGGCGGACAACCCGGCAAATACACATCGACAGGAATTAACTTATCGACTCCCCGAACAGTACTATAAGAATCGGTACTGAACATCCCTCCTGTAATTGTACATGCTCCCATAGCAATAACATATTTTGGTTCAGGCATTTGCTCATATAATCTTACTAAAGAAGGAGCCATTTTCATTGTTACCGTACCCGCTGTTAAAATTAAGTCTGCCTGTCTAGGACTAGATCTTGGTACCAGTCCATAACGATCAAAGTCGAATCGTGAACCTATTAATGAAGCGAATTCAATGAAGCAACAACTGGTACCATAGAGAAGCGGCCATAAACTGGAGAGTCTTGACCAATTTGAAAGATCATTTGATGTAGTTGAAATAACTGAAGTTTGGGTTGTTCGATCAAGTAAGGGAAACTCGATGGAATTCATAACTGTCTCAATGTTTTTTTTAATTGTCTGAATATTCAAAAACTAAGACCATTCCAATGCTCCTTTTCGCCATGCATAAACTAAACCGACAATTAGGATAAGCACGAAAATTAAAGCTTCTATAAAGACGGATACCCCTAATACATCAAAACTCATTGCCCACGGATAAAGAAAAACTGTTTCAACATCAAAAACAACAAAAACTAGAGCAAACATATAATAACGGATTCTAAATTGTACCCAAGCATCGCCCATTGGTTCTATTCCCGATTCATAACTCGAAAGTTTCTCTGGCTCTTTGCTAAGAGGGGCTAAAACTCCAGAAATTAGAAATGCCAAAATAGGAATAAGACTTGATATTATTAGAAATACCCAGAAAATATCATATTCGTAAAGCAGAAACATAAACGTACTCCTATCAATGTGGAAAATATACCGGATTAGTCGATCGGTACATGTCTCGTTTGAAGATTCATCCACTATAATCCTATTTATATAATATCTATTATATCCATAATAAATATATATTAAATATTATATATTTATATAGAGAGGATACATATAGTCGGAATTTCCATTTAGGAACTTTTAGTGATTGAAGAAGGAAAGAGAAGACGACTACTTTAGTTTTGTGCTTTACTAGATAAGGTATACCAACAGAAAAGCCTATTTGAGAATGTTTACAATGAAAGTTACCAAAGATCTTCGTTTCTCAAACTCTAGCTTGTCCACAAATAAAATACAGTAAGTCGTTCCTAGATCCATGTGATTTACTAGTGCATTCGATTTGCATTGGGTTATGGTGGAGTTTTTAACCGGTTTCATGTCATGATTTTGACTCCAAAAATTTACTAGAATTGGGTAGGTATCCCAAAGAAAAGAAGTATTACTAATTTCTTGATTTTGTATGGGAAAATAGGAAAATTTTCATATGTAATTCATCTACAAAGATAAGACATTAATGATGAACCAAATCAAGTGGCCAATTACAAACAATACAAACAATAATGAGGAAAGGAAAACGATTCTATTTTTGAATTATTAATAATATAGGGCTATACGGACTCGAACCGTAGACCTTCTCGGTAAAACAGATCAAACTTATTATTATCAAAATGATTTGAACTGTTTCAAAGACCCAACATGCATTTTTTTGCATTGGGCTCTTTCATTAACTGTTATAAATAAGTTAGTCTACCATATTTTTTCTTGACAGAAAGAAAGGGAGATGGTTCCATGTGCTCTGATTCATTATTTTGATTCGAATCTCGGAGCACTACCAAAGTTTTTCAAAGAAGGGGTTATCCTGACGTAGGTATGCTTCTGACCTAGATCAACTTAAGTTAAATGGAATCTCTATCGTCCTGCTTCTGCTTAAAGAATAAAATATGAAACTTCATACACCTTAAAGTTGTTCATAAGATAGGACGAAAGATCATTTTTTTTGAGGTCCTGATACTCATTATGCCTAGCATTGAATAGACTGGGTATTCACCTTATCAATATCTCAAATCAATGATGGATTTTTTTAGTGCCTAAATGGGGCACTCGATTCGGACCGAACTTTTTGTCAGGCTACTGTTCTCTTGTTTTGTTCCCTAAAAGTAATAGAGTAAGACATCGATTTCTCAATAAGATCAACTTTTTTGATTACATGATGTACTTCTCTGAAAAACATTGGCGCGCGTGTAAACGAGGTGCTCTACCAACTGAGCTATAGCCCTTGTGATACATATCTTATCATGTAGATAATTTCTTGTCAAGATGAATATTCTATAATCTATTTTGTTGATTTGTTTGATTGGTATTGCTTATCAATAATATTCGATTTATAATCTATCGATGTGATAGGGCTCATTTTTTTTTCTTTGTGATGATAAATGACCTACTTAACTCAGTGGTTAGAGTATCGCTTTCATACGGCGGGAGTCATTGGTTCAAATCCAATAGTAGGTAGA
>NW_026124654.1:0-7500 GCF_025177605.1 Cucumis melo | reverse complement strand
AAATTCGATGTTGTCTAAAGGGAAGTTAGAATACAGGTGTAGGCTAAATAAATCAATCAATAGTCTTGGTCCTATTGAAAGTGAAGGATCAATTATAAATAATATGAATAAAAACATTCCTAGTCATAGTGATAGTTACAATTCTAGTTACAGTACTGTTGATGATTTAGTCGGCATTCGGAATTTCATATCTGATGACACTTTTTTAGTTAGGGATAGTAATAGCTGCAGTTATTCCATCTATTTGGATATTGAAAATCAAATTTTTGAGATTGACAATGATCCTTCTTTTGTAAGTGAACTAGAAAGTTCTTTTTATAGTTTTCGGAACTCTACTTATCAAAATAATGTATCTAAGAGTGATGATTCCCACTATGATCAGTACATGTATGATACTAAATATAGTTGGAATAATCACATTAATAGTTGCATTGACAGTTATCTTTGGACTCAAATCTGTATTGATAGTTACATTTTAAGTGGTAGTCACAATTACAGTGACAGTTACATTTATAGTTCTATTTGTGCTGAAGGTGGAAATAGTAGTCAAAGTGAGAGTTTCAGTATAAGAACTAGCACGCATAGAAAAAATTTAACTACAACAGAACGTTCTAATGATCTAGATCTAACTAAAAAATACAGGCATTTGTGGGTTCAATGCGAAAATTGTTATGGATTAAATTATAAGAAAATTTTTAAATCAAAAATGAATATTTGTCAACAATGTGGATACCATTTGAAAATGAGTAGTTCAGATAGAATCGAACTTTTGATTGATCCAGGTACTTGGGACCCTATGGATGAAGACATGGTCTCTTTGGATCCCATTCAATTTGATTCGGAGAATCAACTTTATACTTATAAAGATCGTCTTTCTTCTTATCAAAGAAAGACAGGATTAACTGAGGCTATTCAAACAGGCACAGGTAAATTAAATGATATTCCAGTAGCAATTGGGGTTATGGATTTTCAGTTTATAGGGGGTAGTATGGGATCCGTAGTAGGAGAGAAAATCACCCGTTTGATCGAGTATGCTACCAATCAATTTTTACCTCTTATTTTAGTGTGTGCTTCGGGAGGAGCACGCATGCAAGAAGGAAGTTTGAGCTTGATGCAAATGGCAAAAATATCTTCCGCTTTATATGATTATCAATCAAATAAAAAATTATTCTATGTAGCAATCCTTACATCTCCTACTACTGGTGGGGTGACAGCTAGTTTTGGTATGTTGGGGGATATCATTATTGCCGAACCGAATGCCTACATCGCATTTGCGGGTAAAAGAGTAATTGAACAAACATTGAATAAGGCAGTCCCTGAGGGTTCACAGGAGGCTGAATCTTTATTCGATAAGGGCTTATTCGATCTAATCGTACCACGTAATCCTTTAAAAGGTGTTGTGAGTGAGTTATTTCAGCTCCACGCTTTCGTTCCCTCGAATCAAAATTCAATCAAGTAAAGCCTTACTTAACTTAAAAAATGAATTCTTTTTTTTTTTATTTCTTCCGCAAAATTTGGCACGGGGAAGAAAATGAATTTCATGCTCCCTTCTTAACATTACATGTGTATATATACTTCAACTATAGCAAATAGCGGCATAGAGTCTTGCATCTTTCTACATATCTCTAGCGGATCTCTAGTTTTACTAAGAATCCTTGTTGTTGGATCGGATTATAACTACCTTTTTGGGAATTTGTACGAAAATCTTTATGAAATTTTATTAAAAAAAAATGCTAAGACAAGATAATAACTAAAATAATGCAAACGTCTATTATGATACATATATCTCATGTCGAAAGATGAGTAAGTCCATTTATTTAATTCGACATTCCTCATTCCTTTTCTATATATACTCACGTAGATATTACTTAGTATAATTATATATTGAATTAGTATAATTATAAGATACCTTTTATAACAATCAATAAATAACAGGTAAAACTATTAATATAACAATGAAAATATTAAGTCGAGGTATCCATTCTATGACAACTCTCACCACCTTACCCTCTATTTTTGTGCCTTTAGTGGGCCTAGTATTTCCGGCAATTGCAATGGCTTCTTTATTTCTTCATGTTCAAAAAAACAAGATTTTTTAAATATGCTGTCTATTTTTTTTTTTCAAAACTTAGACTTTGACGATAACACAGCTATCTATTTAGTAGACTAGAATCTAACATGTGGCTTACTCCAAACATAAGCGATTATACATACGTAAACATGATATCTGAGGAAATCAATTAGAAGTATTTCAAAATAGAAAATAGATAAGTTTCAAAATAGAAAATAGATAAGAGATCGGGCGACAAATGTTTGAGATATAAAATCAATATACCTATATGGATGTAGGTATCTATAGGGAATCATATAAAGGTGATGTTATTATTTTAGATCTAAGTAATTCGATGAATTACTTAGATCTAAAGTAAAGGTTCACATCAAAATAGTGCTAGTTGATTAGAGTTACTTCGGAAACAAAAAAAGTAAAATAGATTTTTTTTGATTCTCTTAATTCCAATAAAATGCAACGAGATCTAGTATGAATTGGCGATCAGAACGTATATGGATAGAATTTATAAGAGGATCTCGAAAAATCAGCAATTTCTGCTGGGCCTTTATCCTTTTTTTAGGTTCATTAGGGTTTTTATTGGTTGGAACTTCCAGTTATCTTGGTAGGGATTTGATAGCTTTATTTCCGTCTCAGCAAATAATTTTTTTTCCACAGGGGATCGTAATGTCTTTCTATGGGATTGCCGGTCTCTTTATTAGCTCCTATTTGTGGTGCACAATTTTGTGGAATGTAGGTAGCGGTTATGATCGATTCGATAGAAAAGAAGAAATAGTGTCTATTTTTCGTTGGGGGTTTCCTGGAAAAAATCGTCGAATCTTCCTACGATTCCTTATGAAAGACATTCAGTCCATCAGAATAGAAGTTAAAGAGGGTATTTATGCACGTCGTGTCCTTTATATGGAAATAAGAGGCCAAGGGGCCATTCCCTTGACGCGTACCGATCAGAATCTGACCCCACGAGAAATTGAGCAAAAGGCTGCCGAATTGGCCTATTTCTTGCGTGTACCAATTGAAGTTTTTTGAAAAATGAAGTTCAGAATGAATTTTGTTCGTAGCAAGAGGGATAAAACTGAAATGAAAGAATAGTCTTTTTTATAGACCATAGTAATAGTATAATAACTTAACTGGAATTTCTTCAGAATGCTCATTTGACCCAAAGCAGACGTATACGGAACAGCCAGAAAACTTTCTTTGTCCGAAATTTTGATCCGTATGTAAATCAACTGCACAGTAACAAAAAAAAGTGGATTCTTTGTTATTTTCTTTCTGTATTATTTCGAAATTCAAGGATTAACTAATAAATCACAAATCAAAAACTAAAAAACAGGGAATGGATTCATAATAGTATGCATATGACTTGTAATAGAACTTATGTTTGATATAAATATTAGTAGTGTAGAGAGTTAACGAATGAAGTGAGTTCATTAAAAAATAAAAGACGAAAAAATGGAAAAAAAGAAAGCATTCATTCCCCTTCTATATCTTGCATCTATAGTATTTTTGCCCTGGTGGATCTCTCTTTCATTTAATAAAAGCCTAGAATCTTGGGTTACTAATTGGTGGAATACTGGTCAATCCGAAATTTTTTTGAATGATATTCAAGAAAAGAGTATTATAAAAAAAGTTCTAGAATTAGAGGAACTCTTTCTCTTGGACGAAATGCTAAAGGAATACCCAGAAACACATCTACAAAAGCTTCGTATCGGAATCTACAAAGAAACGATCCAATTGATCAAGATGCACAATGAGGATCGTATCCATATGATTTTGCACTTCTCGACAAATATAATCTGTTTCGTTATTCTAAGTGGTTATTCTATTCTTGGTAATGAAGAACTTGTTATTCTTAACTCTTGGGTTCAAGAGTTCCTATATAACTTAAGCGACACAATAAAAGCTTTTTCTATTCTTTTATTAACTGATTTATGTATAGGATTTCATTCACCCCATGGTTGGGAACTAATGATTGGTTCTGTCTACAAAGATTTTGGATTTTCTCATAACGATCAAATTATATCCGGTCTTGTTTCCACTTTTCCAGTCATTCTTGACACAATTTTAAAATATTGGATCTTCCGTTATTTAAATCGTGTATCTCCCTCACTTGTAGTGATTTATCATTCAATGAATGACTGAAAAATATAATGTTTGTTACTTTGTACATAAGTAAAACATTCAAAATTGTACTTATTCCTTCTACCCATCGCGAAGGATGCCTCCTATATTCGAGTAACTTTATTTCAGTAAATAGCAGAATCATGGATAGGGAACTATACTAGGGACCTACCTAATTTTATTGTAGAAATTTTTGGGCTCAATGATTGGACCATGCAAACTAGAAATACCTTTTCTTCGATAAAGGAAGAGATTACTCGATCTATTTCCGTATCACTCATGATATATATAATAACTTGGGCACCCGTTTCAAATGCATATCCCATTTTTGCACAACAGGGTTATGAAAATCCACGAGAAGCAACCGGCCGTATTGTCTGCGCCAACTGCCATTTAGCTAATAAGCCCGTGGATATCGAGGTTCCACAAGCGGTACTTCCTGATACTGTATTTGAAGCAGTTGTTCGAATTCCTTATGATATGCAACTGAAACAAGTTCTTGCGAATGGTAAAAAGGGTGGTTTGAATGTGGGGGCTGTTCTTATTTTACCCGAGGGGTTTGAATTAGCCCCCCCCGATCGTATTTCTCCCGAGATTAAAGAAAAGATGGGCAATCTTTCTTTTCAGAGCTATCGTCCCACTAAAAAAAATATTCTTGTGATAGGTCCTGTTCCTGGTCAGAAATATAGTGAAATCACCTTTCCTATTCTTTCCCCGGACCCTGCGACTAAGAAAGATGTTCACTTCTTAAAATATCCCATATACGTAGGCGGGAACAGGGGAAGGGGTCAGATTTATCCCGACGGGAGTAAGAGTAATAATAATGTTTATAATGCTACAGCAGCAGGGATAGTAAGCAAAATAATACGAAAAGAAAAAGGAGGATATGAAATAACCATAGTGGATGCAGCGAATGGGCGTCAAGTGGTTGATATTATCCCTCCAGGACCAGAACTTCTTGTTTCAGAGGGCGAATCCATCAAACTTGATCAACCATTAACGAGTAATCCTAATGTGGGAGGATTTGGTCAGGGAGATGCGGAAATCGTCCTTCAAGATCCATTACGTGTCCAAGGCCTTTTGTTCTTTTTTGCATCTGTTATTTTGGCACAAATCTTTTTAGTTCTTAAAAAGAAACAGTTTGAGAAGGTTCAATTGTCCGAAATGAATTTCTAAATCTGGGGATTTATCAAATAAAGTTCGTAAAAAAAACCAAATTCTTGTTGGCAATTCTATAATTTAATTATGTATGATCAAAAAATTATGAAAAACTTTTTCCCTTGTTTTTTTTTTTATTCTTTTTCGACCCTATTTCGGTAATTACTTGTACCGCATTACTAGTCATAGTATGGATATTATATTGTCAGGAAGACTATTTTACCTCTTCTTTATTTCTTTGTTTTTTACAATACAAATAGGAGCGGTATTATTATGATTATTATGTCACTGGTGCCAGATTGAAATGTCATTGAATGTGTCTATTTTTATTCTAATAGAATAAAAATAGAGTAGATATTAAAAATAAGATAAGTAAATGGAGAATAGAAAAAAAATGAAGGGAACAAAGGATTCTAGAAGGAATTATGCATCTTTCTAGTATTCGATACCAGAAAAATTCCTTTTCTTGTTCTGGTGTCGAAATAATAAACTAATGAATTATTCTTGATCCCGTTCGTCAAAGATCTCTATTCTTAGTTTCAATTTTTCCCGGTTTATCAGAACCTTTTTTTCGATTTATTACATAAGTAGTGAACAAATTCAATGAATTTTTCAATTCTATTTTATATTAAAATAACTATAGAAAATTCTATTAGTATATTTTAATCTATTTAAAGGGTTTGTGATATCTGATCGATAGAAATATAATATTGTTATATTGGGATTGTATCATCCAGAAAGAGGGAATCGAGTGATTCTCTCTTTCTTTTTTTCGCTTTGAAATGAAAGTATCGACCGATACGATCGCGAAAGAGATGGTCTGAATCAATTTTTTTTTTGAAGCAATTCAGAATCAGAAAGAAATGAAGTTTTTTGAAAAAATAGGAAAGATCCATTTTTTCATTTATATGAATAAATTAGTCTAATTCTAATTAGTAAGAGCTCAACGGGACCTACCCCCTCTTTTTTTCTGATTTGAGGGGGATCCTGTTGAGTTCTTACGCTTTCATGTCTCCAACTCAGTTCATCCGATTATTACAGAGATGAACCTAAGCCGGAATATGAACCATAAAAGAAAATACCAACTAAACCGATCACAGGAATACCAGTTACAGTACCGATTATCCAAAGAGGAATCCTTCCAGTAGTCTCGGCCATTTGTCCCACTTCCCTCCCCATTTCATCAAGTGGTCGTGCTAGAGACAGAAACAGTCATAGATAATTATGAGATGATATCCTTCCGAATGGGATAAGATAATTCGTACTATTATTTAGTATTTTCTTTTATTTAATTGAAGAAATAATTGGAAAATAAAACAGCAAGTACAAAAATGAGTAATAACCCCCAGTAAAGACTGGTACGATTCAATTCAACATTTTGTTCGTTCGGATTTGATTGTGTCATAGCTCTATAATTCGGATTAGGTTTATCGTTGGATGAATTGCATTGCTGATATTGACCCTAAAAAAGAAACGGT
The DNA here is from genome assembly GCF_025177605.1 of Cucumis melo. Classification (NCBI taxonomy): domain Eukaryota; kingdom Viridiplantae; phylum Streptophyta; class Magnoliopsida; order Cucurbitales; family Cucurbitaceae; genus Cucumis; species Cucumis melo. The sequence goes on along the minus strand of NW_026124654.1, from coordinate 678 downwards.
AGGTACAGCTAGTCCGTGAACAGTTAACCATCGCACTGTAAAAATAGGATAAGTTTTATCGATAGTCATTTGGTCCTCCTAAAAAGATCTACTAAATTCATCGAGTTGTTCCAAAGAATCAAAACGGCCAGTTATTAATGGAATTCCTTGTCGGCTCTCTGTAAAATACTCATTTGGACGAGGGCTTCCAAAAACATCGTAAGCTAAACCCGTGCTGACGAATAACCAACCTGCAATGAATAGAGAAGGTATAGTAATGCTATGAATGACCCAGTATCGAATACTGGTGATAATATCAGCAAAAGAACGTTCTCCTGTGCTTCCAGACATGCCGAGCTCCACATATTCTTGTACAGTCAAAAGGGGGATCGATTCCGTAAAAGATGAGATCAGTAAATGGAAATTAACTGAAATTTTATCTTTGTAAGATCGTCAATATTGTACCGAGGGTGTTTTTAGAGTATACCGAATCAGTATAGCTATCCTTCTTCTGACGCAGCAACGCAATTTCACAATAAGTATCAAAATGAAGCACTAAAACTAAATAATATAATTTGTTTCTTCTTTTCTTGCTGCTTGTCGATGTAGAATCATATACCATTCATTCAATAGAAAATTCTGAAAATGCCTGTCTGTAGTATTAAGGATTCTATCGGTTATTGGCTTCGGGCTAGAAAG
>NW_026124653.1:2500-15000 GCF_025177605.1 Cucumis melo | reverse complement strand
AATTGTTATTGTACCCACAAAAAGGATTTTTGTGTTATAATAATTAGTCGACAAAAAAAAAAAATGATTCTGGTGATACATTCGAGTAATTAAATGTTTTACCATTAGTAAACTGGATTTTTTGTCATAACCAGAATTTTCCAACAAAATGGATCCATTTAAAAAATGATCATGAGAAAATGCGTAAATATACTCCCGAAAGATAAGTGGGTATAGGAAGTCACGTTGCCGAGATTTCTCAAGTTCTAAATATCCTTTAAATTCCGCCATTTAAAATTTCATTTGAACTGGGGATACGATAATGGGATTTATTGGGTTATCAAATGATACATAGTGCGATACAGTCAAAACAAGGTATTACAGTAAAATAAAGAATAATAATAGATACCTCGTAAATAGGTAAGACTTATCAACGGACTCTCTATCCTCTCTTTTCTTTTGTCATCTAATTGGTTTCTATTTTAGGATAAAAAAGATGGTTAGAAATCCTTTATTTTTTCAACCCAATCGCTCTTTTGATTTTGGAAAAAACTCTTTATCAATATACTGCTTCTTCTACACATTCCCCTCTACCTCATAACGTAGAGTAACTAATAGTTAGGACTTAGAAAAAAATGGATAACTCACTCATAAGAAAAGTCCTTCCCGCATCAAGCACTAATATAGTTTTAACGTCTAATTAGATCGGCGAATCATTCAAATTAAGAACATAAGCCCGTTACTTTTTATTTCTCTATAATTGGAGCATAGTGCCCTATCCATTTATTCATTCGACCCGACTTTACTTTTTTTTCCGCATCAAGAATTCAAACAAGTTTGGCCTAATCTAGTAAGGTAAAAATATTACTAGAATTTTCCATTAATACGACATGCTGCTTTTTCCATTCATTCCTTTCAGGATCAGTCGCGGTCTTACAAACTCTACCGATAGTATGGACGAATCTGTTACTTCATAGAAATGTGTAAAAGATGCTAGCCGCACTTAAAAGCCGAGTACTCTACCATTGAGTTAGCAACCCCAAAATATGAAAAATTTTTCTGTGTAGATACAATCGGAATCAAAATAACAAAAGAAATGAAATTAGATGACGTAATCAAAATATTGCAATAAAAAAAACTTCTTATATCACTTACACAAAAGTAATTTTTTGTATCACAAAAAATACAATGAGACCATCATGTGCGTGAAAAGCAAGGGTCATGAAAGGGAGATAACTAGCTTCATTTATACACAATCGGATTATATTTGTTTGATACACTGTTGTCAATATTAATGTGAATAATGAAAAACGCCTATAATGGACAAAACAAAAGAATTATAAATGAATAAAAAACAAATGGAAATAACAATTTGAGTTGAATAACTATATTTAACTAGATAAAGTTAACAAAATAGAATAAGAGAAAATATTCTAATAATAATAAATTCTATTAAAATAATAGAAAAGAATTAAAAAAAACTACGTACTTAGATTGGCACTATAGAGATAATCAACATAGATAGACATAAAAGATGTAGGCGAAAGAAGAAATTAAGGAAGAAGTAGAAAAAAATATATCGGGTTTGTGGATTGAATAAACCCGATATATTTTTTTTCTATTCATCTTAGATCAATTTATATCAATAAAATAAAAATCGATTTTTTCATTAGCGAAGACGCAATTTTAAGGTAATAAGTGTATAGTATGAATAGAACAAGAGAGAGGGGGAAATACTAAAGAAAAGGTTAGTCAAAGCTATATACAAGTTAAGTTATCACACCCTCGTTTTTTTATTTCATTAATAAAAATGGAATTTCGGTTATTGATTAAGGTGAAGTTCCGTAAAAACACCTGCCTTCTTTAAAATATCATGAACAGTTCCTGTAGGTTGAGCACCCTTTTCAAGGAAATATAGAATAGCAGGAACATTTAAATAGGTTTGATTCTTTATCGGATCATAAAAACCCACTTTACGAAGATCTCTTCCTTCTCTTCGGCATCGAACATCAATTGCAATGATTCGATAAACGGCTCATTGGGATAGATGTAAATTTTAAGTACCCCCCCCAGAACCGTATAAGAAGTTTTCTCCTCGTACGGCTCGAGGAAATTCAAAGTTATGTATAGAATTCTAATTAATGTCAAATAGATCTATAGATTATTAAATCAATTAGACTATGATTTAAAAATTTTTTTCTTATTCTTTTGTTTTTCTTTTGAAAAAAAAAACTCATTCTTATCCCCATAACTCAAGTTGGATAACTCTCACGCAAAGGAAAAAAACCCTTAAGCTTAAGCATTTCATTTATTGAGCGGTCTCTAACCTCTTTATTTTTGCCTGTCTCCGTTAGAATCTATTTCGATTCTTCATTCTGATCTAGTTTAGTTATTGAGACAATTGAAAAAGATTTTTACTTGTTCCGGGATCCTTTATCCTTTCCTTGAATCATTGGGTTTAGACATTACTTCGGTGATCTTTAATCGTTTCAAAATGGTAGCAACATACCATTTTTTTTGATTTCCTTTTTATCAAAGAATCATATAAATAATGGATTCTCGTGTGATACACTTTTAATCCAATTTGATGTTTGAATTTGAAACTTGTTCGAATTGGATCCTTTCGATTTGTATACCGAACCTATACTTACGAAGTAGTTTTAACTTATTGATTGACACTAACCCTAGATCTCTGCCCTTGATAAATGAATCAATACTTTCTACTCGAGCTCCATCATGTACTATTTACATCAAAAACCCTAAAAAAAAAAAAGAGCTCGAGTGCAACCGAACAAACTATGTCGAGTCAAGAGCATCTTCATTCCTATATAATATAAAATGGTGGGTGTAAGAATCCACAGTGGATCATGTCCTTCAAGTCGCACGTTGCTTTCTACCACATCGTTTTAAACGAAGTTTTACCATAACCTCTAATTTCTTGGAACTGGTATGTAATTGATTCATTTATGGAATCATGTATAGTCATTGGGTTAGTTGGTCCATAGTAATCTATACTCTTATGACATGGGTAGTTTTTGAAAAAGTCTTAGCAATACTTCAATTTATTGAAACCCATATTTTATTGTATATATTGTATCAATAACATTTTTTTGTATGAGTGCAATATTTATTTCTCTATATATAGATATTTTCTAGATAGAGAGAGATTTTTTGAAATTTCTATAAAATCAATTAAGAAATAATTAATTACGAATAATTAAGAATCTCCATTTTTCAATTTCTTCATAGAATGGATTCACGAGTTTAACACTTCTTCGAGTACCAAGGACTCATAAGAAATAATTAAAAAGATTTACTTGATTGAAAATTTACTACCTAAATATTATATTATAATATTATTTGAATAAATTTTTGTAAAGGATTTATTACATTTGATTATGATAAATAAATGTATATTCGGGATTAACCCATCAATTAGATAGATCTAAAATAAAAAAAAAAAAAAGAAATAAAACGATAAAAATAGATAATAACAATACATACATATCAGCATTTTCTGCCTAGTTTATTTAACTTAAGAGACTCAATAATCTTTCCTTAAAATAAAGTGAAAAAGATGTATGAATTGTTACTTGGATTTACAATTATTCATTACAGACAAACATACGAAAAAATGAGGTGAAAAGAAATACATAATATGTTACATATGTAACTTGATTCTTTGTTAATCAGATTCGGGCAGATATTCAAATTGATATCTTCCGTTATGGATTAACTCCTATCTACCCCCAATTAGATCGAGTAGATGCATCATAAATAAAAAAAGGATCCTACGGGGGACTGGACTAGTTTCGGAGGTGCTAGACTATCTTGTATAAGGCGAAAGTCAAACAGATCTAGAGTAAACGATTGTTCCTACCTATTTTTTTTTATTTGACTCTAAAATTTAGTACCCTAAACCCTAAATAGGTCTTAAGTTTCTTAAGACCATTAATTCAATTCCATTAGTGCCAAAAACACAAGACCTTCGTGTTTATAATTCAGAAATCCACAGAAAAAAAATACTCGGGTTTCACAAACCATTTAAGAGATAGAGAATAATAGAGGCTTTCGCATTTCTGAAATGCATCATTATAAGAAAATAATAAAGAACAATCACATTCGATCTATATTTAGACTCTTAAGCATAAGGTTGTTTAAAACGGCAATCTATAGTCTGATATCGAATATTTTTCCATATATCTTATAATATACTATTATTATATATAATAATAATACGCATACTCTGGGACGGAAGGATTCGAACCTCCGAATAGCGGGACCAAAACCCGTTGCCTTACCACTTGGCCACGCCCCATTTATATTCAACACTAATAAACACTAATATTGGTAGTGCTTAGTCGTCAATTCCAGTACAAATATTTATAGAATAAATTAGATTGTTGCTCAGATTTTGATACGTTTATAGATCCAATTAAACTCAATTTATTGATCATTACATATAATTCCATTAAGATATTGTATGAAAGTAGGATTTCTTCTATTCTCGTTTTATTTGAGAATTGAAGGATTTTTGATTGGCTGAGTTCAAATCAAAGAAAGGTTTTTTGACCTACTTTATGTTATTAATTTTTCCCTTATCCCTTATATCATAGCAATAATAGGGGATTAATAACTCAATCAAATCAAAAGAAATACAATTATCTTCAAGAACAAAGAAAAAAAAATTGTTATGCTTAATATCTTAAGTTTCATCGGTATCTGTCTTAATTCTTTCCTTTATTCAAGTAGTTTTTTCGTCGCCAAATTGCCCGAGGCCTACGCTTTTTTGAATCCAATAGTAGATGTTATGCCAGTAATACCTCTATTCTTTTTTCTATTAGCTTTTGTTTGGCAAGCTGCTGTAAGCTTTCGATAATATTTTTAATACTGTCCGAGACAAATTCATGATTTACTAGAAAAAAAAAAAAAAAGATTCTAACTAGTTATAAGATCAGATAAGTTGTACATACAGTCTGAAGCTTTAAGTTGAATCCAATATTGAAATTATTCTATAGCTATGATAAATCTGGATCACTCTCATTTTCTTATTCTTACTTTTTTCCTTTGAACGACCCTCTTCGAGTCCCCCACAATATAGAATTGTGGGTATGAAATCCAATTTTGAGTAATCAAGGACTCAACTCTTAAAATTTTTTCCTATTTATAGAAATAACTTCACTGCATTTCTTGGTGTCAAACCAGATTAAAATAGAGAATCTATTCTCTTAAAAAAAAAATGATCTTGGAGATTGTGTAATGCTTACTCTCAAACTATTTGTTTATACAGTAGTAATATTCTTTGTTTCTCTCTTCATTTTCGGATTCCTATCTAATGACCCGGGACGTAATCCGGGGCGTGAAGAATAACAAAATCAGATTTTTTTTCCTTGCTTGATTTTGAAATGTTCTTAACATTTTATCTATTCCACATCTTTCCTCAACTATAAAAAAATACCAAGTAATTGACAGAAACGGAAAGAGAGGGATTCGAACCCTCGGTACAAAAAAATCGTACAACGGATTAGCAATCCGACGCTTTAGTCCACTCAGCCATCTCTCCCCAAATTGAAAAAGGATAATTACTATGATACATTGTATAAAAAATAGAAAATAAAGGCTTGAAAAAAGCCCTTCTTTATCTCTCTTTATTATCTTTATCTACCCCTTTATAGATATATAATTTCATTATATTGATATAGATAATTATCTAGATATATCGATGGATATCTATCAAATCGATAAAAACTTTTTTTTATTAGGAATTCCATTTAGATAAATTAGATTTCATTAGATAAGGGCTCAAAAGAAGAGATATCTTCAATCCTAATATATAAATAATACCAATATATTAAAGATTCATAAAAATATTTATAAATAAAAAGAAAGTACCTTTTTTAGTTTATTTCATCCGAAAAGCCCTTTTCTTTTTATTTTTAGTTCCACGGCCTGGCCTGGTCAGTACCTAGCCGGGCTTTTTTTGTTCCAATAAATCGTAGATCAAATTATTTATTTGATTTGAAAATGTTTTTGAAAAAAAAAAAAATAGAAACAACAAGAATCCTAAGAAGATTTATTATTTCAATTCCTATGATACAGAAAAAGATGATATAGAATCAAGGTTCGATTTCTTATTATTATTTTTTAGTACTTTACTAGAATAAAAAACTTGTTAATTAGTTAATTAAAACGAGTCCTCTTTTCCTAATCTCATTAGTGGCCCTGATGAAAATACGTCAACGCTCAAATTTTCATGATTATTTTCTGATCCGATCTTTTTATTACTTATTAATACGACTTATTTTCGTCTTCGACAAAAGGTCCATTTATATACAATAATTGCATTGTAGCGGATATAGTTTAGTGGTAAAAGTGCGATTCGTTCTATTAATCCCTTAATAGTTAAGGGATCCTTCGGGTTGATTAATATTCCGATCAAAAACTTTATTTCTTAAAAGGATTTAATCCTTTACCTCTCGATGAAAGATTCGAGGAAAAATAAAAATTCTCGTGATTTGTATCCAAAAATATGTTCTAAATTGAAAAAATTGGATCATGAAATTACGAAACATAATTTTATTGAATTGGATCAATACTTCCAATTGAAGGAATAAGGGATCCATGGATAAAGGTGGAATTTTTTCTAATCGTAACTAAATCTTCAATTTTTTCTTTGTATAAGGGAGATTGAAGCAAAACAAAATAGCTATTAAACAATGTCTTTGGTTTACTAGAGACGTCGACATCGTTTTTTTAGCTCGGCGGAAACAAAATACTTTTCCTAAGGATTATATTAAATAGAAATAGGGAACGAAATAAATAACTGGAAAGATTGTTATAATCTCCTCTTGTATAGGGATCATCTATAAAGCGGGTCCTTTTGAATGCATTCAGACGGAAAGGCTGACATAGATGTTATGGATGGTATTTTTTTTTGTTTACATCTTATAAATTTAGGAATTTATCCATCTTCCATAAAGGAGCCGAATGAAACCAAAGTTTCACGTTCGGTTTTGAATTAGAGACGTTCAGTTCAAAATGATGAATCAACGTCGACTATAACCCCTAGCCTTCCAAGCTAACGATGCGGGTTCGATTCCCGCTATCCGCTTATCTTATCTTATAATATTCTTATCTTATAATTTATATATATTATAAATAGAAATTAATTAATAATGGAATTACTCAAATAAAAATTTTCAATTTACTTAATTTTAACTAAATTTTAACTAATGTATTAGTTAATGTAATGCATCATTGAATTCAATATGCAATTTCCGGAATTCTCACACATTTTTTTTACGAACAAGAGAGGTGAAAATACGAAAAAAAAAAATTGGAATCAAAAGCGTCCATTGTCTAATGGATAGGACATAGGTCTTCTAAACCTTTGGTATAGGTTCAAATCCTATTGGACGCAATTTTTTTTCATATATTTTTTTTTAGTTTTAAATTTTCTATATCATGTCAAGAAAGGAAAGATTTTGAATGATTTGAATAAGAGACGCTTATTTATTAATAGTAATTTATAAATTAGTTTTAATATTAATTGTAACTCTAGTTTTAGATTTATTATATAAATAAACTAATAATTCAATTCTGTTTTATTTGAAGATAAGATATTAGTAGAAAGGATATTCAAATTCCAAATATTAAGATATTTATGATATTCTAAATATATTATTAGAAATATAATCTAATTTTAACTTTAACTATATTTATAAAAAAATTTCTTAATTGTATTTACATTTCATTTTAATATTGATATATATTTCTAGAAATATTATCTACTTTCTTTAATATATTTATATATATTTTTTATTTTATATAAATTATATATATATATATTCTACCTACTAACACCTAATAAATGAAAAGAATGAAATTATTTCATGTTTCAATTTTAACATTTGAAAGTTCTAAAAATTGATTTATACTTTACTTGTTTTCTTTTATACTTGGTCTTGAAGTAGAAAACGTTCCATCTGTTCCTGAATAGCTTCTTTCAAAAGGGCTTCCGCTTCAGTGGTCAATGTCTTCGTAGAAGAGATTATTTCTTGAAACTGAGGTTTATTCGTTTTTACGTAAGTACGTAACTCAAGAAGAAATTTCCTTACTTGTCCAATTTCTAATGAATCAAGATAACCATTAGTTCCGGTATAAACAGTCATTATCTGTTCGTCTACCGTGAGAGGTGCTGATTGGGATTGTTTGAGCAACTCACGTAATCGTTGACCTCTTGCCAATTGATTCTGAGTAGCTTTATCGAGATCAGAAGCGAATTGCGCAAAGGCTTCTAATTCGGCAAATTGAGCCAATTCCAATTTTAATTTGCCGGCTACTTGTTTCATGGCTTTAATTTGAGCTGCAGATCCTACTCTGGAGACGGAAATACCCACATTAATAGCAGGTCTGATTCCAGCATTGAATAGATCGGCAGATAAGAATATTTGTCCATCGGTAATGGAAATTACATTAGTAGGAATATAAGCTGAAACATCTCCCGATTGGGTCTCAACTATTGGTAAAGCAGTCATACTTCCTTCACCTAAAGCAGAACTTAATTTAGCGGCTCTTTCCAAAAGGCGTGAATGCAAATAAAAAACATCTCCCGGATAAGCTTCGCGGCCCGGCGGTCTTCGTAAAAGAAGAGACATTTGTCGATAAGCTTGTGCTTGTTTGGAGGGATCATCATAAATGATTGAAGTGTGTTGTTTTCTGTACATAAAATATTCAGCCAAAGCTGCTCCTGTATAAGGGGCAAGGTATTGTAATGTAGCCGGAGAATCTGCCGTTTCGGCTACTATAATAGTGTATTCCATTGCGCCCCTTTCCTGTAAAGTAGTCACTACTTGAGCCACAGAAGATGCTTTTTGACCAATAGCTACATAAACACATATTACATTTTGCCCTTGTTGATTGAGAATCGTATCCGTGGCTACTGCAGTTTTACCGGTCTGCCTGTCCCCAATAATTAATTCTCGCTGACCACGTCCGATAGGAATCATTGAATCAATAGCAATAAGTCCTGTTTGAAGAGGCTCGTATACGGAACGTCTCGAAATAATACCAGGAGCGGGGGGATTCAATTAACCGAGAGTCAGAAGATGAAATTTCACCTCGGCCATCAATAGGTTTAGCCAGGGCATTTATAACACGACCTAAATAAGCCTCGCTTACTGGTATCTGAGCAATTCTTCCCGTTGCTTTTACAGAACTTCCCTCCTGTATCAGCAAACCATCACCCATTAATACAACACCAACATTATTTGATTCTAAATTTAGAGCTATGCCTATAGTACCCTCTTCAAATTCTACTAATTCACCTGCCATTACTTCATCAAGACCATAAATACGAGCAATGCCGTCGCCTACTTGAAGTACAGTACCGGTATTTACAATTTTTACTTCTCTATTATATTGCTCAATACGTTCACGAATAATATTACTAATTTCATCTGCTTGAATGGTTACCATGAGTATTTCGTAATTATTTTTTTTTAAGAAAAAAAAATAATGCCTACAGTAGAAGGACTAATCAGTTAGTTATTTCTTTCATCGTCCCAAACATGCCAATATTAGCACTGATGGTACGTAAATGTAACTCGTTGTCCAAACAACTATTCAGAGTTCCTAGAGCTCCTTGTAAGGCTTGTTGGAAAACCTGTTGTCGTACTTGATTAATCGCTTTTTGTTGTTCAAAACGAATAGTTTCATTTTTATAATTTTCTAATTGTTCCAAACTTTTAGAAGTTGAATTAATCAAATTCAATTTTTCTCGTTCTATCTCAGAATATCCATTCACTCGAAACTGATCGGCTTCCATTTCAACTTTTCGTAAGCGAGCCCGGGCTTTTTCCAGCTGTTCAATGGCCCCCTCACGTAGTTCTTCTGAATTTTGAATTGTTTTCAAGATCCTCTGTTTTCGATTATCTAATAAATCACTTAATGAAAGTAGATTGTCTTTCCATTCATTTCAAAACTTCGACGATCCCTTCCCGAACCAAACATGAATCTTTCGATTCATTTGGCTCTCACGCTCAATTATTGCAATTATTTCTGAGAAATTCCCATATATCTTTTTGAATGTAATGAGCCTATCCTCTTTTCTCTATTCATATTCCACAAAGAAAAAGAAAAAAATATGGATCATTAATCCAAGACCCGAATATTCGGAGGACTCTTCTGACCAAACAAACAATTGTCAGCAAAGTTGTTTCTTTTTTTTTCTTGAAATCCAAAAAAATTTTCTTACTTTATACATAACATAGGTCATCGATTCAGCATTGGATAAAAAAGAAAAAATGAGGGTGAAATCCTCATTTTTTTAGTTTTTTACAAAAAAATTCTAATATTCTATTAAAATAGAAAATAATAAAAAAGGGGGGGGTTCAAATCATTTTATCGACATGAGTGTTCTATATCGAAAAAAAAGCCCAACTATTTGAAACGATTTATGTATTAACTATGTATTAACATAGTAGTAGAAAGAGTACCATGCTACGTCTGGACTTCAAACGTTTTAACCATGTTAATAGTCCCACATTATTGGTTGATAGAGAATCAAAGTTGATTTACCAATGAATCACGAAATGCTATGGTTCTTCAATATGATTTCTTCATTTTGTCAGAAGTAATTCGCGGGGATCATGCACCTTTTCGTAGTTATAACTAGAAAAGTACAGTTGGTTGTATCCAACTTATTCTTGAAATAAACAACTCGCACACACTCCCTTTCCAAAAAAAATCAATACACCAAGCACTACGCTTAGATTTATTGGATTTGTTGCTAAAATATCGGTATTAAATCCGAAACTCTCGGCGGATGGCCAGTAACCCAAAGAAATGAAAGAATCGGTTACATTTTTCATATGATCTCCTTTTATAGATAAAACTAATTATCTATTTCTTTCTATTTTTTTTTTATTTTATTAATTTCCTATTTCTATTCGAAATAGAGTAAAAAATATGTTGTAAGAATCCTAAAAAAAAAGTTCCATTCGAGATTGGACTAAGAAAGGGAAGGAAGAAGGCGAGTCAGTATGCTAATGCCTCATCCTCAAATCAATCCTTCCCATAGGTTATTGTCCCAACGAATAAGTAATTGTAGGAGTGAAAGCTTCGTATAATTCGAAAAAGCAAGAGCAGCAAGTCCAAGTAAATAAAATACGAAAAAAAATACGTAATTTTTTTAGGATTAAACAAAAGGATTCGCAAATAAAAGTGCTAATGCTACAACTAGTCCATAAATTGTTAAAGCTTCCATAAAAGCCAGACTAAGCAATAAAGTACCTCGGATTTTTCCCTCCGCCTCGGGTTGTCTCGCGATCCCTTCTACAGCTTGGCCCGCAGCAGTACCTTGACCAATCCCAGGTCCAATAGAAGCAAGCCCGACGGCCAACCCCAGCAGCAATAACGGAAGCGGCAGAAATCAGTGGATTCATGATAAGTTCCTCACACCAAAAGAAAGAAATGGTTAATGATACAATCAACCAATGAATTATAACTTATTATTCCATCACTAAGATTTATCCAACTAAAAATTACGAATTGAAGTAATAATATTATTGAATCGTCCAAACTACTTCAATCTCTCTTTTTTAGTTCCTATCCATCCACGTAGTTTTTGTGAATCCATACGACTTTTGTTCTTCCATTTCTTTTAAAGCATTCTTTGAATTCTTCATTGTTTTTCTTGATTTAATCTCTCTATTCATTCAATATTGAATTCAAAATTACATTACAGCCGAAACAGAAGGACTTCCATTGTAAGCCCTATCTAAATTCACAGTAGTAGGGCGGATTAGATATATCTTTAGTTCCTATATAACTAGTTAATATCTAATATAACATATACATGTGTTTCTTACCTAACGTAAACCAATTATTCATATCTTGGATTCCATCGAATTTGAGAATCATTCTTCGAAATATCCACAAGGGTTGTCTTATAGCAATTCGATTCAATACATCTAGTTGACTCCACTCTCCTCTACTCTACCCTACCCAATCCTTTTTTCTCGTTTTTTGGAAACCCTTTCTTTTTAGAATTATCCCACATGGAGACAATCAATCTAAATGAACGAATTCATTAGTCCAAATCCTTGCATAGAAATATCAATATTTTATTAATCTAAGTTCATGTAATTTTTTTTGTTCAATCGTTGAGAGGAAAAAGATCTTTTAGATCTCTTTCCTTTTTTTTTAATTCCCGAATATCGTAATCTTTCTAGTCTTACTCCCTAGATAGTATATACCTTCCTTATTTTTTGATTATTTGTATATTTATGTTCCCTAAGTAGATTATCTTGAGCCATGTATACATTGCCTTGGTCTAAGCTAAAAAAAAGAGTATTTAGAAAACTAATCAATGATGACCCTCCATGGATTCGCCTATATAAGCTGCAGCTAAAGTTGCAAAAATAAGAGCTTGAATACCACTTGTAAATAATCCAAGGAACATAACAGGTATAGGAACTACTAAAGGTACTAAAGAAACAAGAACAACAACTACTAATTCA
>NW_026124652.1:17500-24148 GCF_025177605.1 Cucumis melo | reverse complement strand
ACCCGCATCGTTAGCTTGGAAGGCTAGGGGTTATAGTCGACGTTGATTCATCATTTTGAACTGAACGTCTCTAATTCAAAACCGAACGTGAAAACTTTGGTTTCATTCGGCTCCTTTATGGAAGATGGATAAATTCCTAAATTTATAAGATGTAAACAAAAAAAAAATACCATCCATAACATCTATGTCAGCCTTTCCGTCTGAATGCATTCAAAAGGACCCGCTTTATAGATGATCCCTATACAAGAGGAGATTATAACAATCTTTCCAGTTATTTATTTCGTTCCCTATTTCTATTTAATATAATCCTTAGGAAAAGTATTTTGTTTCCGCCGAGCTAAAAAAACGATGTCGACGTCTCTAGTAAACCAAAGACATTGTTTAATAGCTATTTTGTTTTGCTTCAATCTCCCTTATACAAAGAAAAAATTGAAGATTTAGTTACGATTAGAAAAAATTCCACCTTTATCCATGGATCCCTTATTCCTTCAATTGGAAGTATTGATCCAATTCAATAAAATTATGTTTCGTAATTTTCATGATCCAATTTTTTCAATTTAGAACATATTTTTGGATACAAATCACGAGAATTTTTATTTTTCCTCGAATCTTTCATCGAGAGGTAAAGGATTAAATCCTTTTAAGAAATAAAGTTTTTGATCGGAATATTAATCAACCCGAAGGATCCCTTAACTATTAAGGGATTAATAGAACGAATCGCACTTTTACCACTAAACTATATCCGCTACAATGCAATTATTGTATATAAATGGACCTTTTGTCGAAGACGAAAATAAGTCGTATTAATAAGTAATAAAAAGATCGGATCAGAAAATAATCATGAAAATTTGAGCGTTGACGTATTTTCATCAGGGCCACTAATGAGATTAGGAAAAGAGGACTCGTTTTAATTAACTAATTAACAAGTTTTTTTATTCTAGTAAAGTACTAAAAAATAATAATAAGAAATCGAACCTTGATTCTATATCATCTTTTTCTGTATCATAGGAATTGAAATAATAAATCTTCTTAGGATTCTTGTTGTTTCTATTTTTTTTTTTTCAAAAACATTTCAAATCAAATAAATAATTTGATCTACGATTTATTGGAACAAAAAAAGCCCGGCTAGGTACTGACCAGGCCAGGCCGTGGAACTAAAAATAAAAAGAAAAGGGGCTTTTCGGATGAAATAAACTAAAAAAGGTACTTTCTTTTTATTTATAAATATTTTTATGAATCTTTAATATATTGGTATTATTTATATATTAGGATTGAAGATATCTCTTCTTTTGAGCCCTTATCTAATGAAATCTAATTTATCTAAATGGAATTCCTAATAAAAAAAAGTTTTTATCGATTTGATAGATATCCATCGATATATCTAGATAATTATCTATATCAATATAATGAAATTATATATCTATAAAGGGGTAGATAAAGATAATAAAGAGAGATAAAGAAGGGCTTTTTTCAAGCCTTTATTTTCTATTTTTTATACAATGTATCATAGTAATTATCCTTTTTCAATTTGGGGAGAGATGGCTGAGTGGACTAAAGCGTCGGATTGCTAATCCGTTGTACGATTTTTTTGTACCGAGGGTTCGAATCCCTCTCTTTCCGTTTCTGTCAATTACTTGGTATTTTTTTATAGTTGAGGAAAGATGTGGAATAGATAAAATGTTAAGAACATTTCAAAATCAAGCAAGGAAAAAAAATCTGATTTTGTTATTCTTCACGCCCCGGATTACGTCCCGGGTCATTAGATAGGAATCCGAAAATGAAGAGAGAAACAAAGAATATTACTACTGTATAAACAAATAGTTTGAGAGTAAGCATTACACAATCTCCAAGATCATTTTTTTTTTAAGAGAATAGATTCTCTATTTTAATCTGGTTTGACACCAAGAAATGCAGTGAAGTTATTTCTATAAATAGGAAAAAATTTTAAGAGTTGAGTCCTTGATTACTCAAAATTGGATTTCATACCCACAATTCTATATTGTGGGGGACTCGAAGAGGGTCGTTCAAAGGAAAAAAGTAAGAATAAGAAAATGAGAGTGATCCAGATTTATCATAGCTATAGAATAATTTCAATATTGGATTCAACTTAAAGCTTCAGACTGTATGTACAACTTATCTGATCTTATAACTAGTTAGAATCTTTTTTTTTTTTTTTTCTAGTAAATCATGAATTTGTCTCGGACAGTATTAAAAATATTATCGAAAGCTTACAGCAGCTTGCCAAACAAAAGCTAATAGAAAAAAGAATAGAGGTATTACTGGCATAACATCTACTATTGGATTCAAAAAAGCGTAGGCCTCGGGCAATTTGGCGACGAAAAAACTACTTGAATAAAGGAAAGAATTAAGACAGATACCGATGAAACTTAAGATATTAAGCATAACAATTTTTTTTTCTTTGTTCTTGAAGATAATTGTATTTCTTTTGATTTGATTGAGTTATTAATCCCCTATTATTGCTATGATATAAGGGATAAGGGAAAAATTAATAACATAAAGTAGGTCAAAAAACCTTTCTTTGATTTGAACTCAGCCAATCAAAAATCCTTCAATTCTCAAATAAAACGAGAATAGAAGAAATCCTACTTTCATACAATATCTTAATGGAATTATATGTAATGATCAATAAATTGAGTTTAATTGGATCTATAAACGTATCAAAATCTGAGCAACAATCTAATTTATTCTATAAATATTTGTACTGGAATTGACGACTAAGCACTACCAATATTAGTGTTTATTAGTGTTGAATATAAATGGGGCGTGGCCAAGTGGTAAGGCAACGGGTTTTGGTCCCGCTATTCGGAGGTTCGAATCCTTCCGTCCCAGAGTATGCGTATTATTATTATATATAATAATAGTATATTATAAGATATATGGAAAAATATTCGATATCAGACTATAGATTGCCGTTTTAAACAACCTTATGCTTAAGAGTCTAAATATAGATCGAATGTGATTGTTCTTTATTATTTTCTTATAATGATGCATTTCAGAAATGCGAAAGCCTCTATTATTCTCTATCTCTTAAATGGTTTGTGAAACCCGAGTATTTTTTTTCTGTGGATTTCTGAATTATAAACACGAAGGTCTTGTGTTTTTGGCACTAATGGAATTGAATTAATGGTCTTAAGAAACTTAAGACCTATTTAGGGTTTAGGGTACTAAATTTTAGAGTCAAATAAAAAAAAATAGGTAGGAACAATCGTTTACTCTAGATCTGTTTGACTTTCGCCTTATACAAGATAGTCTAGCACCTCCGAAACTAGTCCAGTCCCCCGTAGGATCCTTTTTTTATTTATGATGCATCTACTCGATCTAATTGGGGGTAGATAGGAGTTAATCCATAACGGAAGATATCAATTTGAATATCTGCCCGAATCTGATTAACAAAGAATCAAGTTACATATGTAACATATTATGTATTTCTTTTCACCTCATTTTTTCGTATGTTTGTCTGTAATGAATAATTGTAAATCCAAGTAACAATTCATACATCTTTTTCACTTTATTTTAAGGAAAGATTATTGAGTCTCTTAAGTTAAATAAACTAGGCAGAAAATGCTGATATGTATGTATTGTTATTATCTATTTTTATCGTTTTATTTCTTTTTTTTTTTTTTTATTTTAGATCTATCTAATTGATGGGTTAATCCCGAATATACATTTATTTATCATAATCAAATGTAATAAATCCTTTACAAAAATTTATTCAAATAATATTATAATATAATATTTAGGTAGTAAATTTTCAATCAAGTAAATCTTTTTAATTATTTCTTATGAGTCCTTGGTACTCGAAGAAGTGTTAAACTCGTGAATCCATTCTATGAAGAAATTGAAAAATGGAGATTCTTAATTATTCGTAATTAATTATTTCTTAATTGATTTTATAGAAATTTCAAAAAATCTCTCTCTATCTAGAAAATATCTATATATAGAGAAATAAATATTGCACTCATACAAAAAAATGTTATTGATACAATATATACAATAAAATATGGGTTTCAATAAATTGAAGTATTGCTAAGACTTTTTCAAAAACTACCCATGTCATAAGAGTATAGATTACTATGGACCAACTAACCCAATGACTATACATGATTCCATAAATGAATCAATTACATACCAGTTCCAAGAAATTAGAGGTTATGGTAAAACTTCGTTTAAAACGATGTGGTAGAAAGCAACGTGCGACTTGAAGGACATGATCCACTGTGGATTCTTACACCCACCATTTTATATTATATAGGAATGAAGATGCTCTTGACTCGACATAGTTTGTTCGGTTGCACTCGAGCTCTTTTTTTTTTTTAGGGTTTTTGATGTAAATAGTACATGATGGAGCTCGAGTAGAAAGTATTGATTCATTTATCAAGGGCAGAGATCTAGGGTTAGTGTCAATCAATAAGTTAAAACTACTTCGTAAGTATAGGTTCGGTATACAAATCGAAAGGATCCAATTCGAACAAGTTTCAAATTCAAACATCAAATTGGATTAAAAGTGTATCACACGAGAATCCATTATTTATATGATTCTTTGATAAAAAGGAAATCAAAAAAAATGGTATGTTGCTACCATTTTGAAACGATTAAAGATCACCGAAGTAATGTCTAAACCCAATGATTCAAGGAAAGGATAAAGGATCCCGGAACAAGTAAAAATCTTTTTCAATTGTCTCAATAACTAAACTAGATCAGAATGAAGAATCGAAATAGATTCTAACGGAGACAGGCAAAAATAAAGAGGTTAGAGACCGCTCAATAAATGAAATGCTTAAGCTTAAGGGTTTTTTTCCTTTGCGTGAGAGTTATCCAACTTGAGTTATGGGGATAAGAATGAGTTTTTTTTTTCAAAAGAAAAACAAAAGAATAAGAAAAAAATTTTTAAATCATAGTCTAATTGATTTAATAATCTATAGATCTATTTGACATTAATTAGAATTCTATACATAACTTTGAATTTCCTCGAGCCGTACGAGGAGAAAACTTCTTATACGGTTCTGGGGGGGGTACTTAAAATTTACATCTATCCCAATGAGCCGTTTATCGAATCATTGCAATTGATGTTCGATGCCGAAGAGAAGGAAGAGATCTTCGTAAAGTGGGTTTTTATGATCCGATAAAGAATCAAACCTATTTAAATGTTCCTGCTATTCTATATTTCCTTGAAAAGGGTGCTCAACCTACAGGAACTGTTCATGATATTTTAAAGAAGGCAGGTGTTTTTACGGAACTTCACCTTAATCAATAACCGAAATTCCATTTTTATTAATGAAATAAAAAAACGAGGGTGTGATAACTTAACTTGTATATAGCTTTGACTAACCTTTTCTTTAGTATTTCCCCCTCTCTCTTGTTCTATTCATACTATACACTTATTACCTTAAAATTGCGTCTTCGCTAATGAAAAAATCGATTTTTATTTTATTGATATAAATTGATCTAAGATGAATAGAAAAAAAATATATCGGGTTTATTCAATCCACAAACCCGATATATTTTTTTCTACTTCTTCCTTAATTTCTTCTTTCGCCTACATCTTTTATGTCTATCTATGTTGATTATCTCTATAGTGCCAATCTAAGTACGTAGTTTTTTTTAATTCTTTTCTATTATTTTAATAGAATTTATTATTATTAGAATATTTTCTCTTATTCTATTTTGTTAACTTTATCTAGTTAAATATAGTTATTCAACTCAAATTGTTATTTCCATTTGTTTTTTATTCATTTATAATTCTTTTGTTTTGTCCATTATAGGCGTTTTTCATTATTCACATTAATATTGACAACAGTGTATCAAACAAATATAATCCGATTGTGTATAAATGAAGCTAGTTATCTCCCTTTCATGACCCTTGCTTTTCACGCACATGATGGTCTCATTGTATTTTTTGTGATACAAAAAATTACTTTTGTGTAAGTGATATAAGAAGTTTTTTTTATTGCAATATTTTGATTACGTCATCTAATTTCATTTCTTTTGTTATTTTGATTCCGATTGTATCTACACAGAAAAATTTTTCATATTTTGGGGTTGCTAACTCAATGGTAGAGTACTCGGCTTTTAAGTGCGGCTAGCATCTTTTACACATTTCTATGAAGTAACAGATTCGTCCATACTATCGGTAGAGTTTGTAAGACCGCGACTGATCCTGAAAGGAATGAATGGAAAAAGCAGCATGTCGTATTAATGGAAAATTCTAGTAATATTTTTACCTTACTAGATTAGGCCAAACTTGTTTGAATTCTTGATGCGGAAAAAAAAGTAAAGTCGGGTCGAATGAATAAATGGATAGGGCACTATGCTCCAATTATAGAGAAATAAAAAGTAACGGGCTTATGTTCTTAATTTGAATGATTCGCCGATCTAATTAGACGTTAAAACTATATTAGTGCTTGATGCGGGAAGGACTTTTCTTATGAGTGAGTTATCCATTTTTTTCTAAGTCCTAACTATTAGTTACTCTACGTTATGAGGTAGAGGGGAATGTGTAGAAGAAGCAGTATATTGATAAAGAGTTTTTTTCCAAAATCAAAAGAGCGATTGGGTTGAAAAAATAAAGGATTTCTAACCATCTTTTTTATCCTAAAATAGAAACCAATTAGATGACAAAAGAAAAGA
>NW_026124652.1:5000-10000 GCF_025177605.1 Cucumis melo | reverse complement strand
TTCATTCTTGAACAAAAATCCATTTATTTATTTATTTCATCTATTCCATGACCGGAACAGGAGGGGATACACGTTACACCACGATTTTGAATCAGAAGAGAGATTTCAAGAAATGGCAGATCTATTCACTCTATCAATAACCGAGCCGGATCTGGTGTATCATAAGGGATTTGCCTTTTCTATTGATTCCTACGGATTGGATCAAAAACAATTCTTGAATGAGGTATTCAACTCCAGGGATGAATCGAAAAAGAAATATTTATTGGTTCTACCTCCTATTTTTTATGAAGAGAATGAATCTTTTTATCGAAGGATCAGAAAAAAATGGGTCCGGACCTCCCCCGGGAATGATTTGGAAGATCCAAAACAAAAAATAGTGGTATTTGCTAGCAACAACATAATGGAGGCAGTCAATCAATATAGATTGATCCGAAATCTGATTCAAATCCAATATTATGGGTACATAAGAAATGTATTGAATCGATTCTTTTTAATGAATAGATCCGATCGCGACTTGGAATATGGAATTCAAAGGGATCAAATAGGAAATGATACTCTGAATCATAGAACTATAATGAAATATACGATCAACCAACATTTATCAAATTTCAAAAAGGGTCAGAAGAAATGGTTCGATCCTCTTATTTTGATTTCTCGAACCGAGAGATCCATGAATCGGGATCCTAATGCATATAGATACAAATGGTCCAATGGGAGCAAGAATTTCCAGGAACATTTCATTTCTGAGCAGAAGAGCCATTTTCATTTTCAAGTAGTGTTCGATCGATTACGTATTAATCAATATTCGATTGATTGGTCTGAGGTTATCGATAAAAAAGATTTGTCTAAGTCACTTCGTTTCTTTTTGTCCAAGTTACTTGTTTTTTTGTCCAAGTTTCTTCTCTTTTTGTCTAACTCACTTCCTTTTTTCTTTGTGAGTTTCGGGAATATCCCCCTTCATAGGTCCGAGATCCACATCTATGAATTGAAAGGTCCGAATGATCAACTCTGCAATCAGTTGTTAGAATCAATAGGTCTTCAAATCGTTCATTTGAAAAAATTGAAACCCTTCTTATTGGATGATCATTATACTTCCCAAAAATCGAAATTCTTGATCAATGGAGGAACAATATCACCATTTTTGTTCAATAAGATACCAAAGTGGATGATTGACTCATTCCATACTAGAAATAATCGCAGGAAATCCTTTGATAACACGGATTCCTATTTCTCAATGATATCCCACGATCAAGACAATTGGCTAAATCCCGTGAAACCATTTCATAGAAGTTCATTGATATCTTCTTTTTATAAAGCAACTCGACTTCGATTCTTGAATAATCCACATCACTTCTGCTTCTATTGTAACAAAAGATTCCCTTTTTATGTGGATTATGTGGAAAAGGCCCGTATCAATAATTATGATTTTACGTATGGACAATTCCTCAATATCTTGTTCATTCGCAACAAAATATTTTCTTTGTGCGGCGGTAAAAAAAAACATGCTTTTTTGGAGAGAGATACTATTTCACCAATCGAGTCACAGGTATCTAACATATTCATACCTAACGATTTTCCACAAAGTGGTGACGAAAGGTATAACTTGTACAAATCTTTCCATTTTCCAATTCGATCCGATCCATTCGTTCGTCGAGCTATTTACTCGATCGCAGACATTTCTGGAACACCTCTAACAGAGGGACAAATAGTCAATTTTGAAAGAACTTATTGTCAACCTCTTTCAGATATGAATCTATCTGATTCAGAGGGGAAGAACTTGCATCAGTATCTCAATTTCAATTCAAACATGGGTTTGATTCACACTCCATGTTCTGAGAAATATTTACCATCCGAAAAGAGGAAAAAACGGAGTCTTTGTCTAAAGAAATGCCTTGAGAAAGGGCAGATGTATAGAACCTTTCAACGAGATAGTGCTTTTTCAACTCTCTCAAAATGGAATCTATTCCAAACATATATGCCATGGTTCCTTACTTCGACAGGGTACAAATATCTAAATTTGCTATTTTTAGATACTTTTTCAGACCTATTGCCGATACTAAGTAGCATCCAAAAATTTGTATACATTTTTCATGATATATATGATCCATGCATAATATCATGGCGAATTCTTCAGAGAAAATTGTGTCTTCTACAATGGAATCTGATAAGTGAGATTTCGAGTAAGTGTTTACCTAATCTTCTTCTGTCCGAAGAAATGATTCATCGAAATAATGAGTCACCATCGATATCGACACATCTGAGATGGCCAAATGTTCGGGAGTTCCTCTATTCAATCCTTTTCCTTCTTCTTATTGCTGTATATCTCGTTCGTACACATCTTCTCTTTGTTTCTCGAGCCTATAGTGAGTTACAGACAGAGTTCGAAAAGGTCAAATCTTTGATGATTCCATCATACATGATTGAGTTGCGAAAACTTCTGGATAGGTATCCCAGGAATTCTTTCTGGTTAAAGAATCTCTTTCTAGTTGCTCTGGAACAATTAGGAGATTCTCTAGAAGAAATATGGGGTTCTGCTTCTGGTGGCAACATGCTATGGGGTGGCGGTCCCGCTTATGGGGTCAAATCAATACGTTCGAAGAAGAAAGATTGGAATATCAATCTCATCGATCTCATAAGTATCATACCAAATCCCATCAATCGAATCGCTTTTTCGAGAAATACGAGACATCTAAGTCATACAAGTAAAGAGATATATTCATTGATAAGAAAAAATGTGAACGGTGATTGGATTGATGAGAAAATCCAATCCTGGGTCTCGAACAGTGATTCGATTGATGATAAAGAAAGAGAATTCTTGATTCAGTTCTCCACCTTAACGACAGAAAAAAGGATTGATCAAATTCTATTGAGTCTGACTCATAGTGATCATTTATCAAAGAATGACTCTGGTTATCAAATGATTGAACAACCGGGAGTAATTTACTTACGATACTTAGTTGACATTCATAAAAAGTATCTAATGAATTATGAGTTCAATACATCCTGTTTAGCAGAAAGACGGACATTCCTTGCTCATTATCAGACAATCACTTATTCACAAACCTCGTGTGGGGCTAATAGTTTTCATTTCCCATCTCATGGAAAACCCTTTTCGCTCCGCTTATTAGCCCTCCCCCCCTCTAGGGGTATTTTAGTGATAGGTTCTATAGGAACTGGACGATCCTATTTGGTCAAATACCTAGCGACAAACTCCTATCTTCCTTTCGTTACAGTATTTCTGAACAAGTTGCTGGATAAGAAGCCTAAGGGTTTTCTTATTGATGATAGTGACGATATTGATGATAGTGACGATATTGATGATAGTGGCGATATTGATGATAGTGACGATATCGACCGTGACCTTGATACGGAGCTGGAGCTTCTAACTATGATGAATGCGCTAACTAAGGATATGATGCTGGAAATAGACCGATTTTATATCACCCTTCAATTCGAATTAGCAAAAGCAATGTCTCCTTGCATAATATGGATTCCAAACATTCATAATCTGTATGTGACTGAGTCGAATTACTTATCCCTTGGTCTATTAGTGAACTATCTCTCCAGGGATTTTGAAAGATGTTCCACTACAAATATTCTTGTTATTGCTTCGACCCATATTCCCCAAAAAGTGGATCCCGCTCTAATAGCTCCGAATAAATTGAATACATGCATTAAAATACGAAGGCTTCTTATTCCACAACAACGAAAGCACTTTTTCACTCTTTCATATACTAGGGGATTTCGCTTGGAAAAGAAAATGTTCCATACTAATGGATTCGGTTCCATAACCATGGGTTCCAATGTACGAGATCTTGTAGCACTTACCAATGAGGCCCTATCGATTAGTATTACGCAGAAGAAATCAATTATAGACACTAATATAATTCAATCTGCTCTTCATAGACAAACTTGGGATTTGCTATCCCAGGTAAGATCGTTTCAGGATCATGCGATCCTTTTCTATCAGATAGGAAGGGCTGTTGCACAAAATGTACTTCTAAGTAATTGCTCCATAGATCCTATATCTATCTATATGAAGAAGAAATCATGTAACGAAGGGGGTTCTTATTTGTACAACTGGTACTTCGAACTTCAAACGAGCATGAAGAAATTAATGATACTTCTTTATGTTTTGATTTGTTCTGCCGGATTGGTCGTTCAAGACCTTTGGTCTCTACCCGGACCCGATGAAAAAAATGGGATCTATGGACTCGTTGAGAATGATTCTGATCTAGTTCATGGCCTATTAGAAGTAGAAGGCGCTCTGTTGGGATCCTCACGGACAGAAAAAGATTGCAGTCGATTTGATAATGATCGAGTGACATTGCTTCTTCGGCCCGAACCCAGGAATCCCTTAGATATGATACAAAATGGATCTTGTTCTATCGTTGATCAGAGATTTCTCTATCAACAATACGAATCGGAGTTTGAAGAAGGGGAAGGAGTCCTCGACCCGCAACAGATAGAGATAGAGGAGGATTTCTTCAATTACATAGTTTGGGCTCCTAGAATATGGCGCCCTTGGGGCTTTCTATTTGATTGTATCAAAAGGCTCAATGAATTGGGATTTCCCTATTGGGCTAGGTCATTTCGGGGCAAGCGGATCATTTATGATAAAGAGGATGAGCTTCAAGAGAATGATTTGGAGTTCTTGCAGAGTGGAACCGTGCAGTACCAGACACGAGATAGATCTTCCAAAGAACAAGGCTTTTTTCGAATAAGCCAATTCATTTGGGATCCTGCAGATCCACTCTTTTTCCTATTCAAAGATCATCCTTTTGTCTCTGTGTTTTCACATCGAGAATTCTTTGGAGATGAAGAGATGTCAAAGTGGCTGCTTCCTTCCCCAATATATTGGTCTATATCTCTACATAAACCCTTGTTTATCAAGAATACGCAAGAAAAGTACTTCGGATTGTTGATTCATCGCCAGAGATGGCTTAGAACCAATAGTTCATTATCTAATGGATTTTTCCGTTCTAATACTCCATCCGAGA
>NW_026124651.1:20000-30000 GCF_025177605.1 Cucumis melo | reverse complement strand
ACCATTGCTTCTGTGGTATCTAATAAGTTCTACCTACTATTGGATTTGAACCAATGACTCCCGCCGTATGAAAGCGATACTCTAACCACTGAGTTAAGTAGGTCATTTATCATCACAAAGAAAAAAAAATGAGCCCTATCACATCGATAGATTATAAATCGAATATTATTGATAAGCAATACCAATCAAACAAATCAACAAAATAGATTATAGAATATTCATCTTGACAAGAAATTATCTACATGATAAGATATGTATCACAAGGGCTATAGCTCAGTTGGTAGAGCACCTCGTTTACACGCGCGCCAATGTTTTTCAGAGAAGTACATCATGTAATCAAAAAAGTTGATCTTATTGAGAAATCGATGTCTTACTCTATTACTTTTAGGGAACAAAACAAGAGAACAGTAGCCTGACAAAAAGTTCGGTCCGAATCGAGTGCCCCATTTAGGCACTAAAAAAATCCATCATTGATTTGAGATATTGATAAGGTGAATACCCAGTCTATTCAATGCTAGGCATAATGAGTATCAGGACCTCAAAAAAAATGATCTTTCGTCCTATCTTATGAACAACTTTAAGGTGTATGAAGTTTCATATTTTATTCTTTAAGCAGAAGCAGGACGATAGAGATTCCATTTAACTTAAGTTGATCTAGGTCAGAAGCATACCTACGTCAGGATAACCCCTTCTTTGAAAAACTTTGGTAGTGCTCCGAGATTCGAATCAAAATAATGAATCAGAGCACATGGAACCATCTCCCTTTCTTTCTGTCAAGAAAAAATATGGTAGACTAACTTATTTATAACAGTTAATGAAAGAGCCCAATGCAAAAAAATGCATGTTGGGTCTTTGAAACAGTTCAAATCATTTTGATAATAATAAGTTTGATCTGTTTTACCGAGAAGGTCTACGGTTCGAGTCCGTATAGCCCTATATTATTAATAATTCAAAAATAGAATCGTTTTCCTTTCCTCATTATTGTTTGTATTGTTTGTAATTGGCCACTTGATTTGGTTCATCATTAATGTCTTATCTTTGTAGATGAATTACATATGAAAATTTTCCTATTTTCCCATACAAAATCAAGAAATTAGTAATACTTCTTTTCTTTGGGATACCTACCCAATTCTAGTAAATTTTTGGAGTCAAAATCATGACATGAAACCGGTTAAAAACTCCACCATAACCCAATGCAAATCGAATGCACTAGTAAATCACATGGATCTAGGAACGACTTACTGTATTTTATTTGTGGACAAGCTAGAGTTTGAGAAACGAAGATCTTTGGTAACTTTCATTGTAAACATTCTCAAATAGGCTTTTCTGTTGGTATACCTTATCTAGTAAAGCACAAAACTAAAGTAGTCGTCTTCTCTTTCCTTCTTCAATCACTAAAAGTTCCTAAATGGAAATTCCGACTATATGTATCCTCTCTATATAAATATATAATATTTAATATATATTTATTATGGATATAATAGATATTATATAAATAGGATTATAGTGGATGAATCTTCAAACGAGACATGTACCGATCGACTAATCCGGTATATTTTCCACATTGATAGGAGTACGTTTATGTTTCTGCTTTACGAATATGATATTTTCTGGGTATTTCTAATAATATCAAGTCTTATTCCTATTTTGGCATTTCTAATTTCTGGAGTTTTAGCCCCTCTTAGCAAAGAGCCAGAGAAACTTTCGAGTTATGAATCGGGAATAGAACCAATGGGCGATGCTTGGGTACAATTTAGAATCCGTTATTATATGTTTGCTCTAGTTTTTGTTGTTTTTGATGTTGAAACAGTTTTTCTTTATCCGTGGGCAATGAGTTTTGATGTATTAGGGGTATCCGTCTTTATAGAAGCTTTAATTTTCGTGCTTATCCTAATTGTCGGTTTAGTTTATGCATGGCGAAAAGGAGCATTGGAATGGTCTTAGTTTTTGAATATTCAGACAATTAAAAAAAACATTGAGACAGTTATGAATTCCATCGAGTTTCCCTTACTTGATCGAACAACCCAAACTTCAGTTATTTCAACTACATCAAATGATCTTTCAAATTGGTCAAGACTCTCCAGTTTATGGCCGCTTCTCTATGGTACCAGTTGTTGCTTCATTGAATTCGCTTCATTAATAGGTTCACGATTCGACTTTGATCGTTATGGACTGGTACCAAGATCTAGTCCTAGACAGGCAGACTTAATTTTAACAGCGGGTACGGTAACAATGAAAATGGCTCCTTCTTTAGTAAGATTATATGAGCAAATGCCTGAACCAAAATATGTTATTGCTATGGGAGCATGTACAATTACAGGAGGGATGTTCAGTACCGATTCTTATAGTACTGTTCGGGGAGTCGATAAGTTAATTCCTGTCGATGTGTATTTGCCGGGTTGTCCGCCTAAACCCGAGGCTGTTATAGATGCTATAACAAAACTTCGTAAGAAAATATCTCGAGAAATCTATGAAGATCGAATTAAGTCTCAAGAGGAAAATCGGTGTTTTACTACCAATCACAAATTTCATGTTGGCCCAAGTACTAATACTGGAAATTACGATCAAGGATTACTCTATCAACCATCATCTACTTCAGAGATCATCCCTCCTGAAACTTTTTTCAAATACAAAAGTGCAGTCTCTTCCTACGAATTAGTAAATTAGGCCGTATACTTTTTTTGTACAGAATAACAAAGCAAAGAACGAGTGAATCTTCATCAATTTTTCATTGTAAATGGGAAATACTTATACAAATAAAAATAAAAAAATGGGGGGGGGAGAAGATGCAGGGTAATTTGTCTTCTTGGCTAGTCAAACATGGACTGGTTCATAGATCTTTGGGTTTCGATTACCAAGGAATAGAGACTTTACAAATAAAGCCCGAGGAATGGCATTCCATTGCAGTCATTTTATATGTATATGGTTACAATTATCTACGTTCCCAATGTGCTTATGATGTAGCACCAGGCGGACTGTTAGCTAGTGTGTATCATCTTACGAGAATCGAGTATGGTATAGATCAACCGGAAGAGGTATGCATAAAAGTATTTGCCGCAAGGATAAATCCTAAAATTCCGTCTGTTTTCTGGGTTTGGAAAAGTGCGGATTTTCCAGAAAGGGAATCTTATGATATGTTGGGAATTTCTTATGATAATCATCCACGTCTAAAGCGTATCTTAATGCCTGAAAGTTGGGTAGGATGGCCCTTACGTAAGGATTATATTGCCCCCAATTTTTATGAAATACAAGATGCTCATTAAATAATACGAAACTAATCTTCACTTCGACAACTCAAGATATTCAAATACATTTTTACGTTCTCTTATAGATATAGCATAGTAATTGAAGTCTCATTCATCTTATTATTATTGATTAAAAAAAATACAATTAGAGATTTGGTGAGATTATCCAATTTGTAAGATACTTATTTTGGATGAGCCACAAGCTAATAGGATGAACTAAATGAGTTCTGCATTATGAACTATGTATCACGCATATGACTTATAGATGTGCTTTAAAAAGTCACATAGGGTGAAATGAAGAAATATAATATGAAAAGAGAATCGGATTCTATTTGTACTGTATCTGAGATGAATCTTGGCCATTCCCGCCTTTCAACTCCCCTAGACTAGACTTTTGGGTCTTATAAGGAACTAATTGAAACTTTCAAATATGTATAAAATAGGAATTGAACGCCAGGAGACAGAGTATGAACAAATAAAAAAGAAGAGGAAACAAAAGAAAATTCTTTTCTTTTACATATCTATATACATCCTTTACATATTTCTATAAATATCCTCTTTATCTTTACTTGTCTATTTTCGACATCTATAAATAGAGTAAAAAATATATATAGTTTAGTTAAAGGGTAGATTTCCAGACATCATCATGTATCAGTATTTTTCATGATCTATATTATTAATGAATCCGTAGAATAGATACTCATACAAATTCATGATGTGCCAAGAACCAGATTTGAACTGGTGACACGAGGATTTTCAGTCCTCTGCTCTACCAACTGAGCTATCCCGGCCATTTCCGACACATTATCCTTATTTTAATAGATGACTTTGGTCTATGTCAATTGTAAATAAGAAAAAAGGTATTCCAAAGTCTTCTTTTTGAAGATATACGAAATTTCAGGGCTTGGATAAGCCTTTCGAAGTTTCAGTACAGTAGACAGTTAATCATTCAAATTTCACAGATTACTTGCGCAAGGATGTTCGTTTGTACGTCTATCATATAGAATATATACCACAAGCCTTGTGATAAGAAATCAAATTTCCGCTCAAATACGCTTGTGAAAGAGTCGAATGAATGAGAAACATAACAAAGTCTGAATTGCTAATGAACGGATAAATAATTAAAGAGGCCAACGGGCCTTTTTAGGGTTTTGGGGATAGAGGGACTTGAACCCTCACGATTTTAAAAGTCGACGGATTTTCCTCTTACTATAAATTTCATTTTTGTCGTTATTGACATGTAGAATGGGACTCTATCTTTATTCTATTCGATCTGATTAATCAATTCTTCAAAAGATCTATCAGACTATGATGGAGTAAATGATTTGATCAATGAATATTCGATTATTTTTTCAACTTGTAGATCTTGGAATCGATTCATAACAATTCGTTCATTTTTATATATAATTTTATATATATATATAAATATAAATATAAAAAATTATAGAAATATAAAAAATAGAGATTCGAGTTGTCATTAATCAATATAGTATTTCAGTACGTAATACGTTTATCTTTCATCGTTTCTGGAGTTTCGATGGAAGGATTCATTCCTTTACTAACGCAACGTCGTCAACTCCATTTGTTAGAACAGCTTCCATTGAGTCTCTGCACCTACCCTTTTTTTTCGGAAAAAAGGATTTGGCTCAGGATTGCCCATTTTTAATTCCAGGGTTTCTCTGAATTTGAAAGTTATCACTTAGTAGGTTTCCATACCAAGGCTCAATCTAATTAAGTCCGTAGCGTCTACCGATTTCGCCATATCCCCCTCTTTTAAGATTAGTATCGCATTATGATGTCCTTCCCCGTTTTCTTTCATTTGTATTATACTGGAACCACTCAAGTCATTAGAATACCGATTCCTCTATTGAAAAGTGTTTCCTCCTATTGGATTTCTTGTCTATCTTCTTTCATCTCTCTCTTCTCTATCGGAGACCCATATTTGTTCCGATCCAAAATGATTCTATCATTTCTGTATCTGCAATTCAATATATATCAATATAGATAGATATATGAACATATATATTTGCCCCTCTTTCTATTATTTTTTTAGTAAAAAATTTAATACTTAAACGGTCGATTCCCTTGTTCGTCTTATCTTCCACCTTTCAGAATGAAAACATAGAAACGCTTCATTATCATCTCAATTGCATTAAATGCAATTAAGATTAACACATTAATTATTGATACACATCCATTTGATAAATAGATCAAAATTTTCTATCGCTATATTCTATTAATCGTTATATTAATTATTATGTTCTATAATAGAACAATTCCAATATTGAATATTTATTTGAAATGAAATTAGATTCTATATTCATATTAATTAGGAATAGCTAAGATCCCAGTAATTTAGTAAATTACTATGCATGTAACATTTCTGTTATGTGAGCCCGCTTAGCTCAGAGGTTAGAGCATCGCATTTGTAATGCGATGGTCATCGGTTCGATTCCGATAGCCGGCTTTTCTCTATTGATTTTATTTTTGACATAATTGATAAATCAAATAAATAAAGAAACGACTTCTTACCCTTTTTCAAAGGTCACCGATCTATGATGTCGTAGGAACTTACTTACCTTTATGACTAAAGGAGGGGTTCTATTTCTGTAGAACAAATCAAGAAAGGAACTCTTACTTTTTTATATCATTTACATATACAATAGGATCCGGATATTGATCCAAGTTATCTAATTATTCTTTGTTTTGTAGTACAATACTTTACTGGATTTCACTTCATTTATAATATTTATCATTTAGTTTTCATTTAAGTTTATGAAATTTAAATAAAATAAAATGTTTATGAAATTTAAATAAAATAAAATAAGGAGTCTTTATGTCGCGTTACAGAGGGCCTCGTTTCAAAAAAATACGCCGTCTGGGGGCTTTACCGGGACTAACTAGTAAAAGGCCCAAAACCGGAAACGATCTTAAAAACCAATCGCGTTCCGGTAAAAAATCTCAATATCGTATTCGTTTAGAAGAAAAACAAAAATTGCGTTTTCATTATGGTCTTACAGAACGACAATTACTTAAATACGTTCGTATCGCCGGAAAAGCCAAAGGATCAACGGGTCAAGTTTTACTACAATTACTTGAAATGCGTTTGGATAACATCCTTTTTCGATTGGGTATGGCTTCGACTATTCCTCAAGCCCGACAATTAGTTAATCATAGACATATTTTAGTTAATGGTTCTATAGTGGATATACCAAGTTATCGGTGCAAACCCCGAGATATTATTACAGCAAAAGATGAAAAAAAATCGAGAACACTGATTCAAAATTATCTTGATTCATCCCCCCCTCAGGAATTGCCAAAACATTTGACTCTTCAGCCATTGCAATATAAAGGATTAGTCAATCAAATAATAGATAGTAAATGGGTCAGTTTAAAAATAAATGAATTGCTCGTTGTAGAATATTATTCTCGTCAGACTTAAACCTAACTAAAAAACAAGGGTTCGGACAATTTCGTCCTCCCCTTCGCCGAAGTCTAAGTAAAGAGACCGAAGGAAAGTAAGGTTTTGATCCGGAAATTTTTCTATCATTCATCTATCATTGATCGGTAGGGGGATTTTCATCTCTTGTGCATTCTTTCCAGTCTTTTCGTTTCCGTACCACAAAAATTCGAAATAAAGAATCCATAAAGGTCTAACCGTTGGAATAATAGTATCGATTGTTATTTGATTTGATACATTGTGGTCAGTAACATTGTTGAATTAGTACGGAAAGAGAGGGATTCGAACCCTCGGTAAACAAAAGCCTACATAGCAGTTCCAATGCTACGCCTTCAACCACTCGGCCATCTCTCCTACAGAATGATTATGGCCCAGAAACCGAGTTAATAGTGAGTCATTAATATTCAATTTTTTTTTTGATAGGCACGTCCAACCAATTCTAACTATACAAATAATTTTTTTTTAACTATGTTTAATGGATACTTTTAGCTCATGATTCTATTTAGTTTTTTAAACTATGATTCCTTTTTTCTAAAAATTCGACTTTTACAGTTTTCGATTTTTCACCAACAACTGTTTATCCCATACATATATCTAGTCACAAGTTATGAATCATAGAATGATTATTCGATTCTTTTTGCTCTTTTTTGTATCATAATTCAATCAAAAAACTTCTAGAATTACCCCAGTCAGATAAATAAAATTCTTTTTTTCTTCAACTTCGCTGAAATCAGAATAGTTCTCTTCATTCTGATCCTACTACATTTGGATGAAATTTAACCGGATTGAAATATTTCTTCTCTTTTATTGATTCCTGTGAAATCAAAAAGAAACAATTTTAATATCGAGTGGGATTTTTTAATGAATCCGTTTTTATGTTATTTCGTACTATGCAATTCCTTTGTTTGTGGGATCATTTTCTCACGAGAGGTAATTAAAAGAAATTATAGAATGGGGTTGTTACCGATGCCTAGATCTGGTGGGATAAATGGAAATTTTATCGATAAGACCTTTTCAATTGTAGCCAATATCTTATTACGAATAATTCCGACAACTTCCGGGGAAAAAGAGGCATTCACCTATTACAGAGATGGTGCGATTTGATTTTTTTTTTTTTCAATTTTCTTTACCGCTCTCCGTCTTAGTAGAAAGACACAGTATTCGGGATAGAAAGAAAACAATAATTGAAATAAATCTACGCTTCTTGGAGGTGCAATTTGAAAATCAAAAAATTCCTTCTGTCGTGTATCCCCGATTAATGTAACCTTAGATGCTAGAATTGTCGATTCTAGTATTAAGCGAAAGGTGTAACCTATGGATTAAGTCAACCCTACTCCACTAGTAAAAATATTCACTAGTAAAAATAGGTAGCAGAGGGGAAGAAGCACTACACCTAGGAATCAACAACACGAAAACTTTGTTATAAATTATACCTTTTCCTTATCGGGATCGGAACTTAGAAAAATGGTTGGGACAACAAACATCCATCTCGTTTGTATTTTGGATACCTGTATAACCATCGAAGACTGTTGAAGTGACTAATTCCTGGAAATTTAGAGGCGTTGAGGACAAAGAAATTGTTAGAGTTACCATTTTTATTTTTATCTAGTAAACCATGCTTGATGTTAAGAAAAGATCTTTTACAGGAAGGTTGGCTAGAGATTTTTTGTAAAAACGCTAGTCCCATGAGTTCATAATGAGAGTATTTCAATGTTTTTTGATTTCATGTATTATTCTCATCTCATTATGCGCATCAGATAAAGGGGGAGCCGTATGAGATGAAAATCTCACGTACGGTTCTGGAACGGAGATTCTTTCAATGGAATAACGAACGACCGTAACGGATGTCGGCTCAATCCGAAGGAAATTATGCGGAAGCTCTACAGAATTATTATGAAGCTATGCGACTAGAAATCGATCCCTATGATCGAAGTTATATACTCTATAACATAGGTCTTATCCACACAAGGAACGGAGAACATACAAAAGCTTTGGAATATTATTTTCGGGCACTAGAACGAAACCCGTTCTTACCACAAGCTTTTAATAATATGGCTGTGATCTGTCATTACGTGCGACTATCTCCACTATAGAAAGAAAAAAAAGAGAAAATTCGCTAATAAATACTAAAAAAAATAGGCTTTCTACATATGTATTGTCCAAACTAACGATTTGTATCAGCTGTAGCAAAGAAAGAAACTTCATAGAAGCAGAAATATGAAGAAATAGGTATGCCTAGATACTTTATTCTATGGATAAAGGATCTAATTGATAGAAGAAGCACCGTAAAGATCAATTAGTCAGGTTTTTGGCCGATACAATAAAAACTGCTTACTTATATCATGATATAAGATCAAAATGAAGGAATCCACTTATGTAATAGGGTGGATCCCCTACAATATTGAGCAGCGGTGTAGCATCAGATCCCAAAGACAGTAAGTCTTTTCTTTCTTATGAAGGAAAGTCTTTTTCAAGGATTCTATATAAATTTCTAGATGAAACCGAGATAGTTATCTTTCAGAAAATTGTAACGATAGTGGGTGGAATGCCTATGCTTTATTCTTCTGAAGGTGGGAGAAAAGATAAAACTTATTTAATTATTCAGCAAAATTGAAGTTTGAAACTTATATAATTAACCGCTTTTGCTTAACTCGAGAAAAAAAAATGGGCTAGATCTATGAAAAATTTCATTCAATTAGATTAGATATGATAAATTTTTTTAAATATGGGACAGCAAAAGAATTGACTGTTGAGCCGTATGAGGTAGGAAACTCTCAAGTACGGTTCTAAGGGAAGGAATTTACCTGCCTATTCCGACCGGGGAGAACAGGCCATTCGACAGGGAGATTCTGAAATTGCGGAGGCTTGGTTCAATCAAGCCGCTGAGTATTGGAAACAAGCTATAGCGCTTACTCCCGGTAATTATATTGAAGCCCAAAATTGGTTGAAGATCACAAGGCGTTTCAAATAAGAAAACTCTATTTTTTTTTTTTTTCTTTATTTTTTTTTATTTCTTTATTTTAAATATTAACTGCTATGCTATTATTAAACTTTTCTTTTGATAAATATTTTCAAATATAAATGAATTTTTTATATTTTGTATAAATATATAGCTATTATATTTAGCTAGTATTAGTTAGAAATTTGGATATTTTTATATTTGTTATAATTCTTTGTTGTCCGCATCAGGCAAATCAAAGGGATAATTTCTCAGTGAAGAACCAATCAAGGAATTTCATTATATCCCTTCTAATCTAAGATCCTTCAATTTTTTTTGGTATTTTGTAGGGGTAAA
>NW_026124651.1:2500-10000 GCF_025177605.1 Cucumis melo | reverse complement strand
CGTTTCTCTGTGGAGAAAGAGAAATAGCAATTTTTTACTATAGAACGTCTACAAACAAGAGGATTTAATCGGAAATATCGACAGATTCCTGTGTGTGGAGTCCAAATAAATATGAAAATGAAATAAAAAAGATCCACTGTTCTAATTTCATCCTTATCGAATTTGAATATCAGAATAGTGGATATAGTCATGATTCAACGGGTTAGGTCCACTTACTTTTTATTTTTTTTTTTGTTGATTTCGAATCTTTATAATTGATTGGAATAATGAAAAATAGGAATATTTTGGAATTCAAGGAAACAACTTATGATGAGTCATTAGAATCATGAATAGATTATTTGAATCTATTCTAAGGATTAGAATAGAATCTAGAATAAAATAATAGAATTTATATATTCTATAGAATAAGAAAATATATAAATTCTAGAATTAGAAATTCTAGAATCAAAATAATAAAAAAATGTGTCACTATATAATTTCTAATTTTGAGTTTCTAACTATAATTACTATTATATTATTCATTATAATAATAACTTGGTATAATTAAAGATAACTTTTTTATAAAAAAATGAAATTAAAATGATAGGGTTTGTACTTTTTTTATTACAAAAAAAAAAACAATATGTCGTCTATTCTCCCCTCAATCAAATATGAATACTACGGCTGGAGTTTTATGAAAAAAGCCAAAGCCCCTTATCGGATTTGAACCGATGACTTACGCCTTACCATGGCGTTACTCTACCACTGAGTTAAAAAGGCCTATTTGATTCAATTTCTGAGTCAGACACTAGCCACGATGAGTTGAGTGTATATAATTATTATAAATTATAAATAATAAGATATGTACATAAATATATCTTATCTACATAGTCGCTCATTGAGTAACGAAAAATTGGATTTATCTAATGAGTATAGGTAAAATAGTTTTTTGATATTGGATTTGATCAATGCAATGAATTGTTTCATCATACGACCGATCCCTAATTAAATTGATGAGCCCCATCCTAACGAAATGAATTTGATTCATACATGTACACACACGAATTGAACATAGATACATTCACCGAATCATTGATAAAGCAATTCTATTTGGCGAGAAAAAAATTTTCAATAACTTGTTGATCCCTATCCCCAGATTTCAAAATTTATCGTTTTTTAATTTCTTGGCTTAGTGTGAGATCGAAATATACCTAACCTAATCTTAACAATGAGTGAATCAATGAGTGAAAGTATGAGAAATGGAGTTTAATCCTGTTTATAGCATATGGCAGACCAATTCCCGAAGGGTACTAGCCTTCGTATTATTTAAATAAAAAAAGAATAAAATAAAAAAAGAATATTTTTTTTTCTAATATTTATTATTTTTGTTTATTTTAGAGGTTTCCTCTAATCACTACTAATCACTATTTTCATTTGATATTCTATAATATAAGTAATATAACTATATATTCCAATTTGCAAATTTATGTATATTATTTAAATGAAATAAATAAAAAAAAATGCAATTTAAAATAAAATAATTTCTATATAGAATTATATGGGGAATGGTGATTAGAATGAACGATTCATAAATAGAAATCACAAATAAAAAAATTTCGATGGAATAATGAAAGAAAGAAAAATACGTCGAATTGCATCATATTAGTCCATTATATTTATTTTATATTGACAATTTCAAAAAACTATTCATACTATGATCATAGTATGATGGCAGTCGGGCAAGTATGCCCCCATCGTCTAGTGGTCCAGGACATCTCTCTTTCAAGGAGGCAGCGGGGATTCGACTTCCCCTGGGGGTAGGGTACTACGAAAGGAAGTTGATCATGGATTATCAACAAGCTTGGAATTGATTCTTCCCGGGTCGATGCCCGAGCGGTTAATGGGGACGGACTGTAAATTCGTTGGCAATATGTCTACGCTGGTTCAAATCCAGCTCGGCCCAATATATCGCGTATCCACCATAAAATGATATAACCTATTTGTCCTTCTACAGAAATACTTGACTTGATATGAAAGAATAAAAAAAAAAACTCTTTTTTTATTCATTGACAGATTGATAATCAATCAATTTTACAATAACGAAAAAATAAATATTAATCCATGCTTCTCACACTAAAGTCCATGTCTCCGCGCATATCAATCTATTACTTTATTACTCGCGTCTCTGTCTGGTAGAATATGACAATTCGAATCAAAAATCTACATAGAAAGGTTTGAAGGAAATTAAATCAACAACATATGTTGTACACTTTATTTCCCTGGGATTGTAGTTCAATTGGTCAGAGCACCGCCCTGTCAAGGCGGAAGCTGCGGGTTCGAGTCCCGTCAGTCCCGATGGATCCAAATCCAATAAAAAAAAAATACATCAATTAATCTCTTCCTTTCCTGTGAAAGAGAGAACAAATAACATAACTGAATTTTATTCCAAACGGGATCTCTCTTATTTTTTTTCCACATTTTTCAACAAAAAAATATGGGAATTTTGATTTCTTCAACGAGTACTAATTGATGGGAGAAAGACATATGTGCCATATGTGAATTACCACAATTATTGGTAGCATCATATTCAGGATTCGAAGGCGTACTGGGTCTAGTTGATTACGCCCGATTTTTCTAATGAAATAGAGTACTATACGTTTCCGGAAAGCACATACATAAAGGGAATTTGGACGATACAAAATAAAGTTTACATAGTAAACTTTGATCTAATTTTTCGTCTGAAAGCAAAATATATCCGTTCTGGCTCCGATTTTTTGTAACCTCAATTAGTAAATTCAATTACTAATTTGAA
Source organism: Cucumis melo (assembly GCF_025177605.1). Classification (NCBI taxonomy): domain Eukaryota; kingdom Viridiplantae; phylum Streptophyta; class Magnoliopsida; order Cucurbitales; family Cucurbitaceae; genus Cucumis; species Cucumis melo. The sequence goes on along the minus strand of NW_026124651.1, from coordinate 7,209 downwards.
TTTGAAATAATCTATCTTATTAAAATTTAACACTTAACTTTTGATATATACGTCCCACTACTAATTCAAGGAAAGAGGATATTAATACAAACAAGGATCCCATCTATCTCTCTTAGTGAGGTAATTAAGAATTTTTGAAAGTTTAAGTTTCGTTTTTATTTCTTTTTTTTAAGAAGATTTTATAAGTACAAAAAAAGGAAGGAGTTTAGTTCGAACCTACCTCCTTTTCCTTTTTTGAATTTCGCTGCTATTCTTTGCTTGAGTTTGTTTATAAACAATGTAAGGGTAAAGGTAGTCTGATGAGACTTCATCAGATGATTGCATTGAATAAGAGGGCAGTAGATTATAGAAAAGAAAGAATGCAAAAAATTATAAATAAAAAAAAGTAACGAAATTCTTGATTGCATCAGGAATCCCATTTTGTTTAAATTCGGTATGGATAAAAGATCTTCCTATGTTATACTATTCAATTCTCGACGATGAATCGATTTGATAGCTCCGATATTGTTATTCATGATATTTTAATACGATTCGATATCATCGAGATGCAACGCATCCCCTTGAATTTACAAGCGAAACATTTATCATCTCTATGGGATTAAATCCCGAGTTATTGCGAATAAAAAATGAAACGATGATATTATGGAAGTAAATATTCTCGCATTTATTGCTACTGCACTGTTCATTCTAGTTCCGACCGCCTTTTTACTTATAATATACGTAAAAACAATCAGTCAAAGTGATTAATTTGAATTAACCTTGACGTTTTAGTTCTTATCAATGATTGAAGATAAGAAAAATGAAAAGCATTAAAATTTCGCGTCTTAAATGAAATTGGCGGACTAGAATTATCAGTATTCTACGAGAGAAGTATTCGATAAGATCCGATAGTATGGTAGAAAGAAATATATGAATCCTTCTACCATACTATCTATTATTGTTATTGAAGTGTATAAATATAAAATTGTACTCTATAAAAATAGAGGTTGAATATCGATCAATTTGAATATAGATGAATATACAATATATATCTTTCTATTTATATATAGATATCATATCAATTACATATATGTAATATTAATCTAATATACATAGTGGCCCAATTCTATTTCTTTGCTTCATAATTCATGTTGATTAGAATGAATCTGAAATCAAATAATCGAAAGGCCACTAATTTTTTTTTAGCATTCGAAAGAAGTAATTGATTGAGCAGTTGACAGATGATCCAGGAGTTCGGTTCCATGGGAACTTTTTATCTTCGGATTTCGAAAAGAATTAGCAAACCCCATTTTTATTTAACGTTTGAAGCATGATATGAAATGAGTTCCCTAAAACAAGAAAAAATCCTATTTTGAAAATAACTAAAATACTAATAATAATAAATAAAAGAAGTGGTAAGCACGTAATATGTGGGTGGCTACCCCGAGGTACTATCTTATTATGAGGTAGTATATTATTATGCGTAGTATCTCATTGGACAACCACTATGTCTATGTTCTTTCGTGTTGAAAGTATGGATCCACTTAAAAACTTATAATCCGAACTCTTTTTTTTTTTACTTTTCAAAATAAAAGAAAAAAAGTTTTGCAGAACGATCTATAAAATAAACCAAAAACAATACAGTTTTATTTTTCAATTAGTAGTACTTCTAGAGTCCACTTCTTCCCCATACTACGAGGGAAAGAGAAAATGTAAAGACTACCATTAAAGCAGCCCAAGCGAGACTTACCATATCCATGTGAATTATGTCCCCTATCTCTATGAATATAAAAGAATTATTCCATTATTGCTCACTAATAATTATTATTCACTAATAATAGTGGAATCACTAGCGCATAGTCAAAAAGAGATTCGGGCACAACACCATTGATGAAACAATACAAAAAATCGAATTATCCCAAGTTATTATATGATTTCTAGTATAATCGAAAAAATTCAGTACAAATAAATAAAAGAGGCAGAAAAACTCTTGGAAGTATCAAAAGAATGTTAGTAACATGTAGGAATAATAAGACCTAGTCTTTCTTTTGTTGTCCTGCATTTCATTACATTAAGTAAAAAGTCTCAAAATAGAGAATCAAGATAGTATCTATCACATAACCCTACTATTATTCCTTTCTCATTTGATCTAATCTTTACTGTCCCCCCGATTGTTTCATAGAGACAATCGGAAGATGGGATGGCCTATTACATGCGTGGTTAGAGCTTATCGAAAAGAAATAAGTTCTTTTTTTAAGATTAAAATAAAAAAAAAAGCCAATTATTCATTCAATATAATATTGATTGAATGCTCGAGTACTCAGATACTTTCATGAGTCCGTATATCAAGTATCTTCCTCCTTTCCGTAAGGAAAAATGAAATTATATTCCCTAATTCAAGACCCAATGAGTAGACACTACATTAGTAGTCGAAGGGCTATCATCTCAAGATTTAACGATTATTTTTCATTACTCTACTAAATTCTGGAAACGAAACCTATACGCAAGGATTTATAACATTTTAGAGAACCCCAACGATGCTTAGAATCAAGCAAATCTAAAGATGCTTTTCTTCTAAAAAAAATGATAAAGTTATATCAGCAAAACAGAAGAGGGTATTTTGATTCTTTTGTTTGTTGCTGAGGCGACACCCGGATTTGAACTGGGGAAAAAGGGATTTGCAGTCCCCCGCCTTACCGCTCGGCCATGCCGCCAAAACGATACAAAATATTGGATTGGCTCTATCTCTTAGATAGATAGTATCTTACAACACACAATATCTAAAACGAAAAACCGCAAAACTTTGCTTTTTCTATTGAAAAAAAAATGTGGATTTTCATTCACAAAAGCAAAAAATCAGGACAAATGGGAACCGTTAACTTTAACTATTGACTGTGAATTCATAAATGATTCTTGGATTGAAATTGCAAATTCGGTTTCCCTAATGATATAAGAAAACAATCCAAAAATGGATACCTTACCTAAATAAATAAAAATTGATAGATAACTAATCATTACTAATCCATCCGTATTGATTCGTTTCCATAACCATAAAAAAAATCCTTATTAATGACAATTTTAATAGCGATTATGAGTATATGTAAACCCCAGAACATAAACGATTACTATTATCTCTAAATCTAATATCTTATATATATATAAGATGTTTATAGGAAATGTTCGGAATTCTGTTTTTAGAATTTTTTTTTCATTATCATTAAATAGAAAATATAAATTTTTGATAGAGTACGACATGTGATGTTCCCCATAGAACTGTAATAAAGGAGGCGATATATATAACTAACTATATATATATATCTGCACATGTTTATTAATAAATACAAGTCCTTATACATACTTCAATCGCATTCTACGAATTCTACTAAAAAAAAATATAGGTATAGGTAAAATATCTCTCTTCTATGCGAATTTTTTTTAACAGTGAAATCTACGAAAAAGTTCCATGTTGTTAAATAAAAAAAATTCTATATTGTTTCTTCAGATCAAATCCCGAATCTATTTATAGTACCCAATCCGATTGGAATATCATAATAATGGTAGAAATTGACTCACTTTTGTTTTGATATAGATATTTTATACAAAACTCCATAATTCTAAATAGAATTTACCAATTCATTTGTAGTTGTTGCAAATTCCAATTTAATTTGAGTATCAAAGTCTCTTTATTCCTACGTTCATATGTATTTCATGCATTACATCTATTACACCTATGAAGTTAGGTAAAATTTCATGTGATTCAGTAAACATAATATAAATTCCATCATTGCTAGATCGATCCATTTTAAGCAAATAATGGGATTTTTTTTATAAATGGGAAATAAATAAAATGCTTGGGGGTGGAAATGAGAGAATGTCTACAATACCTGCGTTTAATCAGATACAATTTGAAGGGGTTTTGTAGGTTCATTGATCATGGCTTAACAGAAGAAACTTTCTAAGTTTCCAAAAATTGAAGATACAGATCAAGAAATTGAATTTCAATTATTTGTGGAAACATATAAATTGGTAGAACCATTGATAAAAGAAAGAGATGCTGTATATGAATCACTCACATATTCTTCTGAATTATACGTATCCGCAGGATTAATTTGGAAAACCCGTAGGGATATGCAAGAACAAACAATTTTGATTGGAAACATTCCTCTAATGAATTCCCTGGGAACTTCTATAGTAAATGGACTATACAGAATTGTCATCAGTCAAATATTGCAAAGCCCCGGTATCTATTACCGGTCAGAATTGGACCATAACGGAATTTCGGTCTATACCGGCACCATAATATCTGATTGGGGAGGAAGATTAGAATTAGAGATTGATCGAAAAGCAAGGATATGGGCTCGTGTGAGTAGGAAACAGAAAATATCTATTCTAGTTCTATCATCAGCTATGGGTTCGAATCTAAGAGAAATTCTCGAGAATGTTTGCTACCCTGAAATTTTTTTGTCTTTCCTGAATGATAAGGAGAAAAAAAAAAATTAGATCAAAAGAAAATGCCATTTTGGAGTTTTATCAACAATTTTCTTGTGTAGGCGGAGATCCGGTATTTTCTGAATCCTTATGTAAGGAATTACAAAAGAAATTCTTTCAACAAAGATGTGAATTAGGAAGGATTGGTCGACGAAATCTGAACCAGAGACTTAATCTTGATATACCTGAGAACAATACATTTTTGTTACAGCGAGATATATTGGCAGCTGCAGATCATTTGA
>NW_026124650.1:17500-27408 GCF_025177605.1 Cucumis melo | reverse complement strand
GCTATCTCCCATCTATTTTTTTTTTTTTTTTTAGTTATTCACTAGAGCAATTATGATCTGGAAGTTGATCCGGGGCAAGTGTTCGGATCTATTATGACATAGCCATGAGGCGCTCAACGGACCTTTTTAATCTTATAAAACCCCTTTCGGGGTTTTGAATTGACACAAATTCAATTTTTTTGTAGAACCGAATGTATTCACATATCTCCATTAGAAGTTCCTAAATGGAACTACTTTATGTCTTACATAGAACATCTTTTTTTATATAAAATACATTCTCTAATTCTAATGTATCTCTGTATCGTTTACCCCTACAAAATACCAAAAAAAATTGAAGGATCTTAGATTAGAAGGGATATAATGAAATTCCTTGATTGGTTCTTCACTGAGAAATTATCCCTTTGATTTGCCTGATGCGGACAACAAAGAATTATAACAAATATAAAAATATCCAAATTTCTAACTAATACTAGCTAAATATAATAGCTATATATTTATACAAAATATAAAAAATTCATTTATATTTGAAAATATTTATCAAAAGAAAAGTTTAATAATAGCATAGCAGTTAATATTTAAAATAAAGAAATAAAAAAAAATAAAGAAAAAAAAAAAAATAGAGTTTTCTTATTTGAAACGCCTTGTGATCTTCAACCAATTTTGGGCTTCAATATAATTACCGGGAGTAAGCGCTATAGCTTGTTTCCAATACTCAGCGGCTTGATTGAACCAAGCCTCCGCAATTTCAGAATCTCCCTGTCGAATGGCCTGTTCTCCCCGGTCGGAATAGGCAGGTAAATTCCTTCCCTTAGAACCGTACTTGAGAGTTTCCTACCTCATACGGCTCAACAGTCAATTCTTTTGCTGTCCCATATTTAAAAAAATTTATCATATCTAATCTAATTGAATGAAATTTTTCATAGATCTAGCCCATTTTTTTTTCTCGAGTTAAGCAAAAGCGGTTAATTATATAAGTTTCAAACTTCAATTTTGCTGAATAATTAAATAAGTTTTATCTTTTCTCCCACTTCAGAAGAATAAAGCATAGGCATTCCACCCACTATCGTTACAATTTTCTGAAAGATAACTATCTCGGTTTCATCTAGAAATTTATATAGAATCCTTGAAAAAGACTTTCCTTCATAAGAAAGAAAAGACTTACTGTCTTTGGGATCTGATGCTACACCGCTGCTCAATATTGTAGGGGATCCACCCTATTACATAAGTGGATTCCTTCATTTTGATCTTATATCATGATATAAGTAAGCAGTTTTTATTGTATCGGCCAAAAACCTGACTAATTGATCTTTACGGTGCTTCTTCTATCAATTAGATCCTTTATCCATAGAATAAAGTATCTAGGCATACCTATTTCTTCATATTTCTGCTTCTATGAAGTTTCTTTCTTTGCTACAGCTGATACAAATCGTTAGTTTGGACAATACATATGTAGAAAGCCTATTTTTTTTAGTATTTATTAGCGAATTTTCTCTTTTTTTTCTTTCTATAGTGGAGATAGTCGCACGTAATGACAGATCACAGCCATATTATTAAAAGCTTGTGGTAAGAACGGGTTTCGTTCTAGTGCCCGAAAATAATATTCCAAAGCTTTTGTATGTTCTCCGTTCCTTGTGTGGATAAGACCTATGTTATAGAGTATATAACTTCGATCATAGGGATCGATTTCTAGTCGCATAGCTTCATAATAATTCTGTAGAGCTTCCGCATAATTTCCTTCGGATTGAGCCGACATCCGTTACGGTCGTTCGTTATTCCATTGAAAGAATCTCCGTTCCAGAACCGTACGTGAGATTTTCATCTCATACGGCTCCCCCTTTATCTGATGCGCATAATGAGATGAGAATAATACATGAAATCAAAAAACATTGAAATACTCTCATTATGAACTCATGGGACTAGCGTTTTTACAAAAAATCTCTAGCCAACCTTCCTGTAAAAGATCTTTTCTTAACATCAAGCATGGTTTACTAGATAAAAATAAAAATGGTAACTCTAACAATTTCTTTGTCCTCAACGCCTCTAAATTTCCAGGAATTAGTCACTTCAACAGTCTTCGATGGTTATACAGGTATCCAAAATACAAACGAGATGGATGTTTGTTGTCCCAACCATTTTTCTAAGTTCCGATCCCGATAAGGAAAAGGTATAATTTATAACAAAGTTTTCGTGTTGTTGATTCCTAGGTGTAGTGCTTCTTCCCCTCTGCTACCTATTTTTACTAGTGAATATTTTTACTAGTGGAGTAGGGTTGACTTAATCCATAGGTTACACCTTTCGCTTAATACTAGAATCGACAATTCTAGCATCTAAGGTTACATTAATCGGGGATACACGACAGAAGGAATTTTTTGATTTTCAAATTGCACCTCCAAGAAGCGTAGATTTATTTCAATTATTGTTTTCTTTCTATCCCGAATACTGTGTCTTTCTACTAAGACGGAGAGCGGTAAAGAAAATTGAAAAAAAAAAAAATCAAATCGCACCATCTCTGTAATAGGTGAATGCCTCTTTTTCCCCGGAAGTTGTCGGAATTATTCGTAATAAGATATTGGCTACAATTGAAAAGGTCTTATCGATAAAATTTCCATTTATCCCACCAGATCTAGGCATCGGTAACAACCCCATTCTATAATTTCTTTTAATTACCTCTCGTGAGAAAATGATCCCACAAACAAAGGAATTGCATAGTACGAAATAACATAAAAACGGATTCATTAAAAAATCCCACTCGATATTAAAATTGTTTCTTTTTGATTTCACAGGAATCAATAAAAGAGAAGAAATATTTCAATCCGTTAAATTTCATCCAAATGTAGTAGGATCAGAATGAAGAGAACTATTCTGATTTCAGCGAAGTTGAAGAAAAAAAGAATTTTATTTATCTGACTGGGGTAATTCTAGAAGTTTTTTGATTGAATTATGATACAAAAAAGAGCAAAAAGAATCGAATAATCATTCTATGATTCATAACTTGTGACTAGATATATGTATGGGATAAACAGTTGTTGGGTGAAAAATCGAAAACTGTAAAAGTCGAATTTTTAGAAAAAAGGAATCATAGTTTAAAAAACTAAATAGAATCATGAGCTAAAAGTATCCATTAAACATAGTTTAAAAAAAAATTATTTGTATAGTTAGAATTGGTTGGACGTGCCTATCAAAAAAAAAATTGAATATTAATGACTCACTATTAACTCGGTTTCTGGGCCATAATCATTCTGTAGGAGAGATGGCCGAGTGGTTGAAGGCGTAGCATTGGAACTGCTATGTAGGCTTTTGTTTACCGAGGGTTCGAATCCCTCTCTTTCCGTACTAATTCAACAATGTTACTGACCACAATGTATCAAATCAAATAACAATCGATACTATTATTCCAACGGTTAGACTTTATGGATTCTTTATTTCGAATTTTTGTGGTACGGAAACGAAAAGACTGGAAAGAATGCACAAGAGATGAAAATCCCCCTACCGATCAATGATAGATGAATGATAGAAAAATTTCCGGATCAAAACCTTACTTTCCTTCGGTCTCTTTACTTAGACTTCGGCGAAGGGGAGGACGAAATTGTCCGAACCTTGTTTTTTAGTTAGGTTTAAGTCTGACGAGAATAATATTCTACAACGAGCAATTCATTTATTTTTAAACTGACCCATTTACTATCTATTATTTGATTGACTAATCCTTTATATTGCAATGGCTGAAGAGTCAAATGTTTTGGCAATTCCTGAGGGGGGGATGAATCAAGATAATTTTGAATCAGTGTTCTCGATTTTTTTTCATCTTTTGCTGTAATAATATCTCGGGGTTTGCACCGATAACTTGGTATATCCACTATAGAACCATTAACTAAAATATGTCTATGATTAACTAATTGTCGGGCTTGAGGAATAGTCGAAGCCATACCCAATCGAAAAAGGATGTTATCCAAACGCATTTCAAGTAATTGTAGTAAAACTTGACCCGTTGATCCTTTGGCTTTTCCGGCGATACGAACGTATTTAAGTAATTGTCGTTCTGTAAGACCATAATGAAAACGCAATTTTTGTTTTTCTTCTAAACGAATACGATATTGAGATTTTTTACCGGAACGCGATTGGTTTTTAAGATCGTTTCCGGTTTTGGGCCTTTTACTAGTTAGTCCCGGTAAAGCCCCCAGACGGCGTATTTTTTTGAAACGAGGCCCTCTGTAACGCGACATAAAGACTCCTTATTTTATTTTATTTAAATTTCATAAACATTTTATTTTATTTAAATTTCATAAACTTAAATGAAAACTAAATGATAAATATTATAAATGAAGTGAAATCCAGTAAAGTATTGTACTACAAAACAAAGAATAATTAGATAACTTGGATCAATATCCGGATCCTATTGTATATGTAAATGATATAAAAAAGTAAGAGTTCCTTTCTTGATTTGTTCTACAGAAATAGAACCCCTCCTTTAGTCATAAAGGTAAGTAAGTTCCTACGACATCATAGATCGGTGACCTTTGAAAAAGGGTAAGAAGTCGTTTCTTTATTTATTTGATTTATCAATTATGTCAAAAATAAAATCAATAGAGAAAAGCCGGCTATCGGAATCGAACCGATGACCATCGCATTACAAATGCGATGCTCTAACCTCTGAGCTAAGCGGGCTCACATAACAGAAATGTTACATGCATAGTAATTTACTAAATTACTGGGATCTTAGCTATTCCTAATTAATATGAATATAGAATCTAATTTCATTTCAAATAAATATTCAATATTGGAATTGTTCTATTATAGAACATAATAATTAATATAACGATTAATAGAATATAGCGATAGAAAATTTTGATCTATTTATCAATGGATGTGTATCAATAATTAATGTGTTAATCTTAATTGCATTTAATGCAATTGAGATGATAATGAAGCGTTTCTATGTTTTCATTCTGAAAGGTGGAAGATAAGACGAACAAGGGAATCGACCGTTTAAGTATTAAATTTTTTACTAAAAAAATAATAGAAAGAGGGGCAAATATATATGTTCATATATCTATCTATATTGATATATATTGAATTGCAGATACAGAAATGATAGAATCATTTTGGATCGGAACAAATATGGGTCTCCGATAGAGAAGAGAGAGATGAAAGAAGATAGACAAGAAATCCAATAGGAGGAAACACTTTTCAATAGAGGAATCGGTATTCTAATGACTTGAGTGGTTCCAGTATAATACAAATGAAAGAAAACGGGGAAGGACATCATAATGCGATACTAATCTTAAAAGAGGGGGATATGGCGAAATCGGTAGACGCTACGGACTTAATTAGATTGAGCCTTGGTATGGAAACCTACTAAGTGATAACTTTCAAATTCAGAGAAACCCTGGAATTAAAAATGGGCAATCCTGAGCCAAATCCTTTTTTCCGAAAAAAAAGGGTAGGTGCAGAGACTCAATGGAAGCTGTTCTAACAAATGGAGTTGACGACGTTGCGTTAGTAAAGGAATGAATCCTTCCATCGAAACTCCAGAAACGATGAAAGATAAACGTATTACGTACTGAAATACTATATTGATTAATGACAACTCGAATCTCTATTTTTTATATTTCTATAATTTTTTATATTTATATTTATATATATATATAAAATTATATATAAAAATGAACGAATTGTTATGAATCGATTCCAAGATCTACAAGTTGAAAAAATAATCGAATATTCATTGATCAAATCATTTACTCCATCATAGTCTGATAGATCTTTTGAAGAATTGATTAATCAGATCGAATAGAATAAAGATAGAGTCCCATTCTACATGTCAATAACGACAAAAATGAAATTTATAGTAAGAGGAAAATCCGTCGACTTTTAAAATCGTGAGGGTTCAAGTCCCTCTATCCCCAAAACCCTAAAAAGGCCCGTTGGCCTCTTTAATTATTTATCCGTTCATTAGCAATTCAGACTTTGTTATGTTTCTCATTCATTCGACTCTTTCACAAGCGTATTTGAGCGGAAATTTGATTTCTTATCACAAGGCTTGTGGTATATATTCTATATGATAGACGTACAAACGAACATCCTTGCGCAAGTAATCTGTGAAATTTGAATGATTAACTGTCTACTGTACTGAAACTTCGAAAGGCTTATCCAAGCCCTGAAATTTCGTATATCTTCAAAAAGAAGACTTTGGAATACCTTTTTTCTTATTTACAATTGACATAGACCAAAGTCATCTATTAAAATAAGGATAATGTGTCGGAAATGGCCGGGATAGCTCAGTTGGTAGAGCAGAGGACTGAAAATCCTCGTGTCACCAGTTCAAATCTGGTTCTTGGCACATCATGAATTTGTATGAGTATCTATTCTACGGATTCATTAATAATATAGATCATGAAAAATACTGATACATGATGATGTCTGGAAATCTACCCTTTAACTAAACTATATATATTTTTTACTCTATTTATAGATGTCGAAAATAGACAAGTAAAGATAAAGAGGATATTTATAGAAATATGTAAAGGATGTATATAGATATGTAAAAGAAAAGAATTTTCTTTTGTTTCCTCTTCTTTTTTATTTGTTCATACTCTGTCTCCTGGCGTTCAATTCCTATTTTATACATATTTGAAAGTTTCAATTAGTTCCTTATAAGACCCAAAAGTCTAGTCTAGGGGAGTTGAAAGGCGGGAATGGCCAAGATTCATCTCAGATACAGTACAAATAGAATCCGATTCTCTTTTCATATTATATTTCTTCATTTCACCCTATGTGACTTTTTAAAGCACATCTATAAGTCATATGCGTGATACATAGTTCATAATGCAGAACTCATTTAGTTCATCCTATTAGCTTGTGGCTCATCCAAAATAAGTATCTTACAAATTGGATAATCTCACCAAATCTCTAATTGTATTTTTTTTAATCAATAATAATAAGATGAATGAGACTTCAATTACTATGCTATATCTATAAGAGAACGTAAAAATGTATTTGAATATCTTGAGTTGTCGAAGTGAAGATTAGTTTCGTATTATTTAATGAGCATCTTGTATTTCATAAAAATTGGGGGCAATATAATCCTTACGTAAGGGCCATCCTACCCAACTTTCAGGCATTAAGATACGCTTTAGACGTGGATGATTATCATAAGAAATTCCCAACATATCATAAGATTCCCTTTCTGGAAAATCCGCACTTTTCCAAACCCAGAAAACAGACGGAATTTTAGGATTTATCCTTGCGGCAAATACTTTTATGCATACCTCTTCCGGTTGATCTATACCATACTCGATTCTCGTAAGATGATACACACTAGCTAACAGTCCGCCTGGTGCTACATCATAAGCACATTGGGAACGTAGATAATTGTAACCATATACATATAAAATGACTGCAATGGAATGCCATTCCTCGGGCTTTATTTGTAAAGTCTCTATTCCTTGGTAATCGAAACCCAAAGATCTATGAACCAGTCCATGTTTGACTAGCCAAGAAGACAAATTACCCTGCATCTTCTCCCCCCCCCATTTTTTTATTTTTATTTGTATAAGTATTTCCCATTTACAATGAAAAATTGATGAAGATTCACTCGTTCTTTGCTTTGTTATTCTGTACAAAAAAAGTATACGGCCTAATTTACTAATTCGTAGGAAGAGACTGCACTTTTGTATTTGAAAAAAGTTTCAGGAGGGATGATCTCTGAAGTAGATGATGGTTGATAGAGTAATCCTTGATCGTAATTTCCAGTATTAGTACTTGGGCCAACATGAAATTTGTGATTGGTAGTAAAACACCGATTTTCCTCTTGAGACTTAATTCGATCTTCATAGATTTCTCGAGATATTTTCTTACGAAGTTTTGTTATAGCATCTATAACAGCCTCGGGTTTAGGCGGACAACCCGGCAAATACACATCGACAGGAATTAACTTATCGACTCCCCGAACAGTACTATAAGAATCGGTACTGAACATCCCTCCTGTAATTGTACATGCTCCCATAGCAATAACATATTTTGGTTCAGGCATTTGCTCATATAATCTTACTAAAGAAGGAGCCATTTTCATTGTTACCGTACCCGCTGTTAAAATTAAGTCTGCCTGTCTAGGACTAGATCTTGGTACCAGTCCATAACGATCAAAGTCGAATCGTGAACCTATTAATGAAGCGAATTCAATGAAGCAACAACTGGTACCATAGAGAAGCGGCCATAAACTGGAGAGTCTTGACCAATTTGAAAGATCATTTGATGTAGTTGAAATAACTGAAGTTTGGGTTGTTCGATCAAGTAAGGGAAACTCGATGGAATTCATAACTGTCTCAATGTTTTTTTTAATTGTCTGAATATTCAAAAACTAAGACCATTCCAATGCTCCTTTTCGCCATGCATAAACTAAACCGACAATTAGGATAAGCACGAAAATTAAAGCTTCTATAAAGACGGATACCCCTAATACATCAAAACTCATTGCCCACGGATAAAGAAAAACTGTTTCAACATCAAAAACAACAAAAACTAGAGCAAACATATAATAACGGATTCTAAATTGTACCCAAGCATCGCCCATTGGTTCTATTCCCGATTCATAACTCGAAAGTTTCTCTGGCTCTTTGCTAAGAGGGGCTAAAACTCCAGAAATTAGAAATGCCAAAATAGGAATAAGACTTGATATTATTAGAAATACCCAGAAAATATCATATTCGTAAAGCAGAAACATAAACGTACTCCTATCAATGTGGAAAATATACCGGATTAGTCGATCGGTACATGTCTCGTTTGAAGATTCATCCACTATAATCCTATTTATATAATATCTATTATATCCATAATAAATATATATTAAATATTATATATTTATATAGAGAGGATACATATAGTCGGAATTTCCATTTAGGAACTTTTAGTGATTGAAGAAGGAAAGAGAAGACGACTACTTTAGTTTTGTGCTTTACTAGATAAGGTATACCAACAGAAAAGCCTATTTGAGAATGTTTACAATGAAAGTTACCAAAGATCTTCGTTTCTCAAACTCTAGCTTGTCCACAAATAAAATACAGTAAGTCGTTCCTAGATCCATGTGATTTACTAGTGCATTCGATTTGCATTGGGTTATGGTGGAGTTTTTAACCGGTTTCATGTCATGATTTTGACTCCAAAAATTTACTAGAATTGGGTAGGTATCCCAAAGAAAAGAAGTATTACTAATTTCTTGATTTTGTATGGGAAAATAGGAAAATTTTCATATGTAATTCATCTACAAAGATAAGACATTAATGATGAACCAAATCAAGTGGCCAATTACAAACAATACAAACAATAATGAGGAAAGGAAAACGATTCTATTTTTGAATTATTAATAATATAGGGCTATACGGACTCGAACCGTAGACCTTCTCGGTAAAACAGATCAAACTTATTATTATCAAAATGATTTGAACTGTTTCAAAGACCCAACATGCATTTTTTTGCATTGGGCTCTTTCATTAACTGTTATAAATAAGTTAGTCTACCATATTTTTTCTTGACAGAAAGAAAGGGAGATGGTTCCATGTGCTCTGATTCATTATTTTGATTCGAATCTCGGAGCACTACCAAAGTTTTTCAAAGAAGGGGTTATCCTGACGTAGGTATGCTTCTGACCTAGATCAACTTAAGTTAAATGGAATCTCTATCGTCCTGCTTCTGCTTAAAGAATAAAATATGAAACTTCATACACCTTAAAGTTGTTCATAAGATAGGACGAAAGATCATTTTTTTTGAGGTCCTGATACTCATTATGCCTAGCATTGAATAGACTGGGTATTCACCTTATCAATATCTCAAATCAATGATGGATTTTTTTAGTGCCTAAATGGGGCACTCGATTCGGACCGAACTTTTTGTCAGGCTACTGTTCTCTTGTTTTG
>NW_026124650.1:0-12500 GCF_025177605.1 Cucumis melo | reverse complement strand
CGAGATTTTACGAAAAAAGTTCTTCATATTCATAGGGATAACAACGATTTTTTTTATGTGAATTTGACAATTTGACATAACCGGTGAGAAACCACTATTTATAAATTAATAATTGAATTGATTTAATTGAAAAAAAAAATAATTCTCTTTTGAGAGAGAACGCTAAGTATCACTTCACTATATATAACGGAACCTTTTTTTTTTAAGACCGACTCGTTAATACTTAATAATCCTAGTGATTGGATTTAGATCCTATTCTGATAGGAAATGAGATATTTAAATGATTTCTTTTTTATCGAATGACTATTCAGCTATTGTATTTTCATGTAAATAGGGGCAAGAAAGCTCTATGGAAAAAAGATGGTTAAATTCGATGTTGTCTAAAGGGAAGTTAGAATACAGGTGTAGGCTAAATAAATCAATCAATAGTCTTGGTCCTATTGAAAGTGAAGGATCAATTATAAATAATATGAATAAAAACATTCCTAGTCATAGTGATAGTTACAATTCTAGTTACAGTACTGTTGATGATTTAGTCGGCATTCGGAATTTCATATCTGATGACACTTTTTTAGTTAGGGATAGTAATAGCTGCAGTTATTCCATCTATTTGGATATTGAAAATCAAATTTTTGAGATTGACAATGATCCTTCTTTTGTAAGTGAACTAGAAAGTTCTTTTTATAGTTTTCGGAACTCTACTTATCAAAATAATGTATCTAAGAGTGATGATTCCCACTATGATCAGTACATGTATGATACTAAATATAGTTGGAATAATCACATTAATAGTTGCATTGACAGTTATCTTTGGACTCAAATCTGTATTGATAGTTACATTTTAAGTGGTAGTCACAATTACAGTGACAGTTACATTTATAGTTCTATTTGTGCTGAAGGTGGAAATAGTAGTCAAAGTGAGAGTTTCAGTATAAGAACTAGCACGCATAGAAAAAATTTAACTACAACAGAACGTTCTAATGATCTAGATCTAACTAAAAAATACAGGCATTTGTGGGTTCAATGCGAAAATTGTTATGGATTAAATTATAAGAAAATTTTTAAATCAAAAATGAATATTTGTCAACAATGTGGATACCATTTGAAAATGAGTAGTTCAGATAGAATCGAACTTTTGATTGATCCAGGTACTTGGGACCCTATGGATGAAGACATGGTCTCTTTGGATCCCATTCAATTTGATTCGGAGAATCAACTTTATACTTATAAAGATCGTCTTTCTTCTTATCAAAGAAAGACAGGATTAACTGAGGCTATTCAAACAGGCACAGGTAAATTAAATGATATTCCAGTAGCAATTGGGGTTATGGATTTTCAGTTTATAGGGGGTAGTATGGGATCCGTAGTAGGAGAGAAAATCACCCGTTTGATCGAGTATGCTACCAATCAATTTTTACCTCTTATTTTAGTGTGTGCTTCGGGAGGAGCACGCATGCAAGAAGGAAGTTTGAGCTTGATGCAAATGGCAAAAATATCTTCCGCTTTATATGATTATCAATCAAATAAAAAATTATTCTATGTAGCAATCCTTACATCTCCTACTACTGGTGGGGTGACAGCTAGTTTTGGTATGTTGGGGGATATCATTATTGCCGAACCGAATGCCTACATCGCATTTGCGGGTAAAAGAGTAATTGAACAAACATTGAATAAGGCAGTCCCTGAGGGTTCACAGGAGGCTGAATCTTTATTCGATAAGGGCTTATTCGATCTAATCGTACCACGTAATCCTTTAAAAGGTGTTGTGAGTGAGTTATTTCAGCTCCACGCTTTCGTTCCCTCGAATCAAAATTCAATCAAGTAAAGCCTTACTTAACTTAAAAAATGAATTCTTTTTTTTTTTATTTCTTCCGCAAAATTTGGCACGGGGAAGAAAATGAATTTCATGCTCCCTTCTTAACATTACATGTGTATATATACTTCAACTATAGCAAATAGCGGCATAGAGTCTTGCATCTTTCTACATCTCTAGCGGATCTCTAGTTTTACTAAGAATCCTTGTTGTTGGATCGGATTATAACTACCTTTTTGGGAATTTGTACGAAAATCTTTATGAAATTTTATTAAAAAAAAATGCTAAGACAAGATAATAACTAAAATAATGCAAACGTCTATTATGATACATATATCTCATGTCGAAAGATGAGTAAGTCCATTTATTTAATTCGACATTCCTCATTCCTTTTCTATATATACTCACGTAGATATTACTTAGTATAATTATATATTGAATTAGTATAATTATAAGATACCTTTTATAACAATCAATAAATAACAGGTAAAACTATTAATATAACAATGAAAATATTAAGTCGAGGTATCCATTCTATGACAACTCTCACCACCTTACCCTCTATTTTTGTGCCTTTAGTGGGCCTAGTATTTCCGGCAATTGCAATGGCTTCTTTATTTCTTCATGTTCAAAAAAACAAGATTTTTTAAATATGCTGTCTATTTTTTTTTTTCAAAACTTAGACTTTGACGATAACACAGCTATCTATTTAGTAGACTAGAATCTAACATGTGGCTTACTCCAAACATAAGCGATTATACATACGTAAACATGATATCTGAGGAAATCAATTAGAAGTATTTCAAAATAGAAAATAGATAAGTTTCAAAATAGAAAATAGATAAGAGATCGGGCGACAAATGTTTGAGATATAAAATCAATATACCTATATGGATGTAGGTATCTATAGGGAATCATATAAAGGTGATGTTATTATTTTAGATCTAAGTAATTCGATGAATTACTTAGATCTAAAGTAAAGGTTCACATCAAAATAGTGCTAGTTGATTAGAGTTACTTCGGAAACAAAAAAAGTAAAATAGATTTTTTTTGATTCTCTTAATTCCAATAAAATGCAACGAGATCTAGTATGAATTGGCGATCAGAACGTATATGGATAGAATTTATAAGAGGATCTCGAAAAATCAGCAATTTCTGCTGGGCCTTTATCCTTTTTTTAGGTTCATTAGGGTTTTTATTGGTTGGAACTTCCAGTTATCTTGGTAGGGATTTGATAGCTTTATTTCCGTCTCAGCAAATAATTTTTTTTCCACAGGGGATCGTAATGTCTTTCTATGGGATTGCCGGTCTCTTTATTAGCTCCTATTTGTGGTGCACAATTTTGTGGAATGTAGGTAGCGGTTATGATCGATTCGATAGAAAAGAAGAAATAGTGTCTATTTTTCGTTGGGGGTTTCCTGGAAAAAATCGTCGAATCTTCCTACGATTCCTTATGAAAGACATTCAGTCCATCAGAATAGAAGTTAAAGAGGGTATTTATGCACGTCGTGTCCTTTATATGGAAATAAGAGGCCAAGGGGCCATTCCCTTGACGCGTACCGATCAGAATCTGACCCCACGAGAAATTGAGCAAAAGGCTGCCGAATTGGCCTATTTCTTGCGTGTACCAATTGAAGTTTTTTGAAAAATGAAGTTCAGAATGAATTTTGTTCGTAGCAAGAGGGATAAAACTGAAATGAAAGAATAGTCTTTTTTATAGACCATAGTAATAGTATAATAACTTAACTGGAATTTCTTCAGAATGCTCATTTGACCCAAAGCAGACGTATACGGAACAGCCAGAAAACTTTCTTTGTCCGAAATTTTGATCCGTATGTAAATCAACTGCACAGTAACAAAAAAAAGTGGATTCTTTGTTATTTTCTTTCTGTATTATTTCGAAATTCAAGGATTAACTAATAAATCACAAATCAAAAACTAAAAAACAGGGAATGGATTCATAATAGTATGCATATGACTTGTAATAGAACTTATGTTTGATATAAATATTAGTAGTGTAGAGAGTTAACGAATGAAGTGAGTTCATTAAAAAATAAAAGACGAAAAAATGGAAAAAAAGAAAGCATTCATTCCCCTTCTATATCTTGCATCTATAGTATTTTTGCCCTGGTGGATCTCTCTTTCATTTAATAAAAGCCTAGAATCTTGGGTTACTAATTGGTGGAATACTGGTCAATCCGAAATTTTTTTGAATGATATTCAAGAAAAGAGTATTATAAAAAAAGTTCTAGAATTAGAGGAACTCTTTCTCTTGGACGAAATGCTAAAGGAATACCCAGAAACACATCTACAAAAGCTTCGTATCGGAATCTACAAAGAAACGATCCAATTGATCAAGATGCACAATGAGGATCGTATCCATATGATTTTGCACTTCTCGACAAATATAATCTGTTTCGTTATTCTAAGTGGTTATTCTATTCTTGGTAATGAAGAACTTGTTATTCTTAACTCTTGGGTTCAAGAGTTCCTATATAACTTAAGCGACACAATAAAAGCTTTTTCTATTCTTTTATTAACTGATTTATGTATAGGATTTCATTCACCCCATGGTTGGGAACTAATGATTGGTTCTGTCTACAAAGATTTTGGATTTTCTCATAACGATCAAATTATATCCGGTCTTGTTTCCACTTTTCCAGTCATTCTTGACACAATTTTAAAATATTGGATCTTCCGTTATTTAAATCGTGTATCTCCCTCACTTGTAGTGATTTATCATTCAATGAATGACTGAAAAATATAATGTTTGTTACTTTGTACATAAGTAAAACATTCAAAATTGTACTTATTCCTTCTACCCATCGCGAAGGATGCCTCCTATATTCGAGTAACTTTATTTCAGTAAATAGCAGAATCATGGATAGGGAACTATACTAGGGACCTACCTAATTTTATTGTAGAAATTTTTGGGCTCAATGATTGGACCATGCAAACTAGAAATACCTTTTCTTCGATAAAGGAAGAGATTACTCGATCTATTTCCGTATCACTCATGATATATATAATAACTTGGGCACCCGTTTCAAATGCATATCCCATTTTTGCACAACAGGGTTATGAAAATCCACGAGAAGCAACCGGCCGTATTGTCTGCGCCAACTGCCATTTAGCTAATAAGCCCGTGGATATCGAGGTTCCACAAGCGGTACTTCCTGATACTGTATTTGAAGCAGTTGTTCGAATTCCTTATGATATGCAACTGAAACAAGTTCTTGCGAATGGTAAAAAGGGTGGTTTGAATGTGGGGGCTGTTCTTATTTTACCCGAGGGGTTTGAATTAGCCCCCCCCGATCGTATTTCTCCCGAGATTAAAGAAAAGATGGGCAATCTTTCTTTTCAGAGCTATCGTCCCACTAAAAAAAATATTCTTGTGATAGGTCCTGTTCCTGGTCAGAAATATAGTGAAATCACCTTTCCTATTCTTTCCCCGGACCCTGCGACTAAGAAAGATGTTCACTTCTTAAAATATCCCATATACGTAGGCGGGAACAGGGGAAGGGGTCAGATTTATCCCGACGGGAGTAAGAGTAATAATAATGTTTATAATGCTACAGCAGCAGGGATAGTAAGCAAAATAATACGAAAAGAAAAAGGAGGATATGAAATAACCATAGTGGATGCAGCGAATGGGCGTCAAGTGGTTGATATTATCCCTCCAGGACCAGAACTTCTTGTTTCAGAGGGCGAATCCATCAAACTTGATCAACCATTAACGAGTAATCCTAATGTGGGAGGATTTGGTCAGGGAGATGCGGAAATCGTCCTTCAAGATCCATTACGTGTCCAAGGCCTTTTGTTCTTTTTTGCATCTGTTATTTTGGCACAAATCTTTTTAGTTCTTAAAAAGAAACAGTTTGAGAAGGTTCAATTGTCCGAAATGAATTTCTAAATCTGGGGATTTATCAAATAAAGTTCGTAAAAAAAACCAAATTCTTGTTGGCAATTCTATAATTTAATTATGTATGATCAAAAAATTATGAAAAACTTTTTCCCTTGTTTTTTTTTTTATTCTTTTTCGACCCTATTTCGGTAATTACTTGTACCGCATTACTAGTCATAGTATGGATATTATATTGTCAGGAAGACTATTTTACCTCTTCTTTATTTCTTTGTTTTTTACAATACAAATAGGAGCGGTATTATTATGATTATTATGTCACTGGTGCCAGATTGAAATGTCATTGAATGTGTCTATTTTTATTCTAATAGAATAAAAATAGAGTAGATATTAAAAATAAGATAAGTAAATGGAGAATAGAAAAAAAATGAAGGGAACAAAGGATTCTAGAAGGAATTATGCATCTTTCTAGTATTCGATACCAGAAAAATTCCTTTTCTTGTTCTGGTGTCGAAATAATAAACTAATGAATTATTCTTGATCCCGTTCGTCAAAGATCTCTATTCTTAGTTTCAATTTTTCCCGGTTTATCAGAACCTTTTTTTCGATTTATTACATAAGTAGTGAACAAATTCAATGAATTTTTCAATTCTATTTTATATTAAAATAACTATAGAAAATTCTATTAGTATATTTTAATCTATTTAAAGGGTTTGTGATATCTGATCGATAGAAATATAATATTGTTATATTGGGATTGTATCATCCAGAAAGAGGGAATCGAGTGATTCTCTCTTTCTTTTTTTCGCTTTGAAATGAAAGTATCGACCGATACGATCGCGAAAGAGATGGTCTGAATCAATTTTTTTTTTGAAGCAATTCAGAATCAGAAAGAAATGAAGTTTTTTGAAAAAATAGGAAAGATCCATTTTTTCATTTATATGAATAAATTAGTCTAATTCTAATTAGTAAGAGCTCAACGGGACCTACCCCCTCTTTTTTTCTGATTTGAGGGGGATCCTGTTGAGTTCTTACGCTTTCATGTCTCCAACTCAGTTCATCCGATTATTACAGAGATGAACCTAAGCCGGAATATGAACCATAAAAGAAAATACCAACTAAACCGATCACAGGAATACCAGTTACAGTACCGATTATCCAAAGAGGAATCCTTCCAGTAGTCTCGGCCATTTGTCCCACTTCCCTCCCCATTTCATCAAGTGGTCGTGCTAGAGACAGAAACAGTCATAGATAATTATGAGATGATATCCTTCCGAATGGGATAAGATAATTCGTACTATTATTTAGTATTTTCTTTTATTTAATTGAAGAAATAATTGGAAAATAAAACAGCAAGTACAAAAATGAGTAATAACCCCCAGTAAAGACTGGTACGATTCAATTCAACATTTTGTTCGTTCGGATTTGATTGTGTCATAGCTCTATAATTCGGATTAGGTTTATCGTTGGATGAATTGCATTGCTGATATTGACCCTAAAAAAGAAACGGTAGGTACAGCTAGTCCGTGAACAGTTAACCATCGCACTGTAAAAATAGGATAAGTTTTATCGATAGTCATTTGGTCCTCCTAAAAAGATCTACTAAATTCATCGAGTTGTTCCAAAGAATCAAAACGGCCAGTTATTAATGGAATTCCTTGTCGGCTCTCTGTAAAATACTCATTTGGACGAGGGCTTCCAAAAACATCGTAAGCTAAACCCGTGCTGACGAATAACCAACCTGCAATGAATAGAGAAGGTATAGTAATGCTATGAATGACCCAGTATCGAATACTGGTGATAATATCAGCAAAAGAACGTTCTCCTGTGCTTCCAGACATGCCGAGCTCCACATATTCTTGTACAGTCAAAAGGGGGATCGATTCCGTAAAAGATGAGATCAGTAAATGGAAATTAACTGAAATTTTATCTTTGTAAGATCGTCAATATTGTACCGAGGGTGTTTTTAGAGTATACCGAATCAGTATAGCTATCCTTCTTCTGACGCAGCAACGCAATTTCACAATAAGTATCAAAATGAAGCACTAAAACTAAATAATATAATTTGTTTCTTCTTTTCTTGCTGCTTGTCGATGTAGAATCATATACCATTCATTCAATAGAAAATTCTGAAAATGCCTGTCTGTAGTATTAAGGATTCTATCGGTTATTGGCTTCGGGCTAGAAAGCGAAGATTGGGTAAAATGTGAATCCGACTGGTTGGTTTATAATAATTTAGGAAGCAGATTCTAATAGTCCCAAAATTCAATGAAATTAGACGTGAAATCTCGAAATATTTCTTTTGTGTTTGTAGTTATATTTTTGTTTGAATCTTTTTTTATTTTAAGGAATTGGTTAGTCGTCCAGTAACAAGTAACAGTAGTACATAGGATTCGATGAACGAAACAGAACAACGAATAGAAGAATAATAAATATTCGTAATGCACGCATTATTGTTTTATATTAGACTCAAACGATCGTTCTTCAACTAATTAGAAGAATGTTTTTAATATGGAAAGAATAAGAATAAATGGAGAACCTAGTTTCGAGTGATCTGATCGTGCGATACTTTTTTTCTTTTTAAAAAAGATTTTATGGAAATGAACCCACTACATAAAATCTAATTAGTGGGAATACAATTTCATAAATAAAGGGCATTATAAGGTCATTCATTCTTCAGCGATTCAAAGAGCATTTCATTTTTGGAATCAAGTTACACAACATAGTTTATTTATTATTTTTCTTTTTTTTTTTTTTTTTTTCTTTCTAATTATTTAGAATCCATTTAATAGATTTATATATTTACTAGATTTATATATTAAATTATTGTTTATAAATTCTTTATAATAAGAATATTTGTTTTGAAAACTCAAGAGTTGTTCAATGAATCCCTTGATTCCGAATTGCGGGATAGAGAGACAGATGATGAATTGATTTCTTACCTATGTCACAAGATTTTTGTTAGTATCATCTATAATCATAATAATAGATGAATCAAAAACTTTCAATTGAATATATTTTTTCAATTAGTATTTTTACTTATCCATCCGCGTATCTTTCAAAAATAGAAACTTAGGGAAGTGCTTTATAAACATATGGATAAAAATAACGTATTTCATTTAGCCTCGTCATGCCTACTATCACTAGTTATTTCGGTTTTCTACTAGCAGTTTTAACTATAACCTCAGCTCTATTTATCGGTCTGAACAAGATACGACTTATTTGATTAAAATTCATTGAATGCACAATTCAAAAAAAAGAAAGATTTCGGTGTTATTCAATATATTCTATATATTGTAGAGTTCTTTACCTTGTCAATTCAATTTCGAATTCTTGGTCATTGAGATTCATGGGCAATACCGATTAATATTTTAAGGATAGATATTACCTCTCCTTTTCCTCGTTCAACTAAATTGAAATGATTGAAGTTTTTCTATTTGGAATCGTATTAGGTCTAATTCCTATTACTTTGGCTGGATTATTTGTGACCGCATATTTACAATACAGACGGGGGGATCAGTTGGACCTTTGATTAATTAACAGTTCTTTTTTTTGATTGACCCCCTACTTGCTTTATAGGAGGTAAAATTTTGATTTCTGTTGAATTATTTCAGTATCATTTTGATTTAACAACAACAAGAATCGAATCACGCTCTATAGGATTTGAACCTACGACATCGGGTTTTGGAGACCCGCGTTCTACCGAACTGAACTAAGAGCGTTTTATTATCAAACTAAAAGCAACCCGAATATATCTTCGATACATATATTATCATAGAGAATATCATAAAATTAAATAAAAAAAGATTGATTCGATATATGTATGTTCAATTTTTATGGATCTCAATTGATTCCTCGTTACTGTTCAGAAGATAAGTAATAGGTAGGGATGACAGGATTTGAACCCGTGACATTTTGTACCCAAAACAAACGCGCTACCAAGCTGCGCTACATCCCTTTCAATTGGTCTACAGTGTTATTGTAGAGAATCCCTGTCTTGTTTTCCACATTTTTTATTTATTTCCTCCATTGGTATACACAAATTATCTTGCCATTTCTTCTTTTTTGTCTCATATCATATATAAAATATAATAAAAATAATAAAAAGACTTATATACGTATGAAATAATAAATATTAAATCCGCCGTAAAGAAAAATGAATATTTGGGGTGGGGCGGAAAGCTACATATTTTTTTTAATAAAAAAGGGAATATCTACCGAATTGAACTGTTGTACATTTCAATTTGAATTAGGAATTCCGCGGACAATACAAGCGGTTATTAACTATATATACATTTGATGGTATGTAATACCAGTATGTATTACAAATTACTATAAAGTAGGAGGGTTTTCAATGCGAGATCTAAAAACATATCTCTCCGTGGCACCGGTAGTAAGTACTATATGGTTCGGGGCTTTAGCGGGTCTATTAATCGAGATCAATCGTTTATTCCCGGATGCGTTGGTATTCCCGTTTTTTTCATTCTAGTTATTGACTTGGGAAGGGGTGAAGAAGATTAGAAAAACAATCAAATATCTTTGACTAATCCCCTTCCCCCTTCTTTTTTTTAGAGTTTTTAGACTTAGAATAAGTTAGAAAGAATCAAAATGGATTCAACCTCAGTCAAACTCGGACGCGGCGCCAGGTTCAAATTTAATTAATAAAAGAGTGAGAACGAAAATGAAAATGTGATGGCTAGGGCAACAATATCATACAAAATACTTAAATGAAAAACTGTACTGCGATTCTAAATTTAGAAATTATTGTATTACTATATTTTAATATTTGATTGTAACGAAATCTTTCATAATTTTATTTCGAGTTACCAATTTTTCTTTTTTTCTTCATTTTGGATCGGAAAATGGAAGAGTTGCGTGAATCAAAAATCCAAGGGAGGTTCATGGCCAAGGGTAAAGATGCCCGAGTAACTGTTATTTTGGAATGTACTCGTTGTGTTCGAAACGGTGTTAATAAGGAATCAATAGGGATTTCCAGATATATTACTCAAAAGAATCGACACAATACGCCTAGTCGATTGGAATTGAGAAAATTCTGTCCCCGGTGTTACAAACATACGATTCATGGGGAGATAAAGAAATAGATCGAACCGATCGGCTGTGTGTCACCCTTTTCCAATCCAAGGAAGATGAAAAATTACATATATTAGACATATTTTAGATTTAAATATAAACAAACCAAATCCTATTTCGATCGGATCTAAAATGATTTAGAATTAAGAAATAGGATTTTCGGGATAAGGAATAAAAAAACCATGGATAAATCCAAGCGACTCTTTCTTAAATCCAAACGATCTTTTCGTAGGCGTTTGCCCCCGATTCCATCGGGGGATCGAATTGATTATAGAAACATGAGTTTAATTAGTCGATTTATTAGTGAACAAGGAAAAATATTATCTAGACGGGTAAATAGATTGACCTTAAAACAGCAACGCTTAATTACTATTGCTATAAAACAAGCTCGTATTTTATCTTTGTTACCTTTTCTTAATAATGAGAAACAATTTGAAAGAAGCGAGTCGACCGCTAGAACTATTGGTCTTAGAACCAGGAATAAATAGACTTAGCTTACTCTTTAATTGAATTAAAATTCTAATCCAAACTCAACCGCAGATTGATTCTTTGTTCGAAAAATCCGAAAATCTAGATTCGATTGTCGTGTCGTAAGAAAAAGAAAGAATAGTGGAAGAAGAATAAATCGTTTTTTTTTTTATTGAACATATTTGCTCATTTTGACCACTTTATCATATTTTATCATACTAATTTCTACTCTACCTTCTCGGAGTTCATTCTCCAGAGAACTCCATTTTAAGCATTCCGCTGGATTCTTTGCAATCTTCGTATTTTATGATCTCATTGGAAATCATATAAAGACAATTTCTATTTAATATCGCGATTTGGGCAAGTATTTTACGATTAAGAAGCAACTGCCTCTTGTACAGATTGTGTATGAATCTACTATAACTGTAGTCTACCTTATTAGATCGAATTACTGCATTTATTCGAGCGATCCACAACTGTCGAAAATTTCTTTTTTGCCTACCTCTATCCCGATAAGCTGAAGCCAAAGCTCTTATTTTCTGTTGAGTAATAGTTCGAGTAAGTCTTGAATGAGCCCCTCGAAAGCTTGATGCAAATAAACGAATTTTTGTTCTACGTCTCCGAGCTATATATCCTCGTTTAATTCTAGTCATTGAATAAATGAAACTTTTGATGAATAACTAATGGATTTCCTTTCTTTCAGTTATTCCTTTCTCCTTTCCTAGTCTATTAATAACAAAACGTATTTTTCCAATGTTATAAAATAAAAATTCCAATGGCTTTTGCTACTATAACCTTCCCGACCACTATTTCTTTTTTTGTTCTAATCACCCCAAAAATACGAAATAGTATTTTTACTAGGTATAAAAAACAAAAATAGAGTAAATAAATAAAAAATAGAAATGGATAAAGAAATAGTGGGTTCCTTCGTTTCTATGGTTACTTCTTAAACGGTGAGGTCCTCTCTATACACCGGAGCTCCTTCTTTTATTTCATCAATGTTATTGTTAACTTGTACAGTTCACCCTCTTTGGCTCTACCCATGAATTATCTAGTAATCGGTCTTTCACAACGAGATCTACCTATACAGTAACGGTATTTAATTATGAAGATTGGTTGGGTAGCTGACCCTCTTAGTCCGTTCTTGGAAGAATAAGGCTATAATCCTTCTGTTAAATAGGATTTCCTCTGCTTAATGGATAAGCATTTGTTACCAATGGGGAATTCTTTTCTCATCTAAAATTGAAAATAGAGATGATTGGATTT
>NW_026124649.1:12500-23815 GCF_025177605.1 Cucumis melo | reverse complement strand
TCCAAATTGAGTTTTTTCTAAGCGGAGCCTGGATACTTCATTTTATTAGTACAACCGAGGGAAAACCATAAATTATTCTAATTGATAATATTAATCTGGATACCCCCCAAAAAATAGATCTAATTGCACTTCACGCTCCAAATTTTTGATGATTAAATCAATCCGTCTTGGGCGAAAGAGAGGATATCTCGATCGGGGGAGAGAACGGGGAAATACCATATGACCCAATATATCTGACAAGGTCGCACTATAGGTCAACCCACGATGCGTCTTCCTCTCCGGGACTTCGAAAAGGTACTTTTGGAACACCAATAGGCATTAAAGCAAAGAAAAAAGAATTAAGTACTATAGCTAACTTTGATGTGGAAGCGTAACAACGGGTTTATTGTCTTAATAAATAAGATGGGCCTTTATCAGATTTTATCTTTTAGCATATTTTATACATAGATTTAATAAGTTCATAAAAAAGGAAAACAGAATTAATAAGGGAAACTTCTTCCCGAATAGGTTTTTGAATGATGAACAAGTATGTATACATTCACTCCTATAAAATAGGATCAATTCCCATCTACCATTGCGTATTGGTACTTATCGAGTATAGAATAGATCTGCTTCTTTTTGTTCCTACGAATAGAATCGAATTGTTCCATTATTACTAAAAGAATAGACTAAATATTAATCCTTTCGCCAAGATAATCCCCTCAAAAGGGGAGGTCCGTAGCATAGTTTTTTTTTTCAGTGCAATAAAGTTACATAGTGTCTATTTTTCCTTGATAAAGGGGTATTTCCATGGGTTTGCCTTGGTATCGTGTTCATACCGTTGTATTGAATGATCCCGGTCGTTTGCTTTCTGTTCATATAATGCATACAGCTCTAGTTGCTGGTTGGGCCGGTTCAATGGCCCTATACGAATTAGCAGTTTTTGATCCCTCTGATCCTGTTCTTGATCCAATGTGGAGACAGGGTATGTTCGTTATACCCTTCATGACTCGTTTAGGAATAACCAATTCATGGGGGGGTTGGAGTATCACAGGAGGGACTATAACGAATCCGGGTATTTGGAGTTACGAAGGTGTGGCCGGAGCACATATTGTGTTTTTCTGGATTGTGCTTCTTAGCAGCTATCTGGCATTGGGTGTATTGGGATCTAGAAATATTTTGTGATGAACGTACAGGAAAACCTTCTTTGGATTTGCCGAAGATTTTTGGAATTCATTTATTTCTCTCAGGGTTGGGTTGCTTTGGTTTTGGTGCATTTCATGTAACCGGATTGTATGGTCCGGGAATATGGGTATCCGATCCTTATGGATTAACCGGAAGGGTACAAGCCGTAAATCCTGCGTGGGGTTGTCGAAGGGTTTGATCCTTTTGTTCCGGGCGGAATAGCCTCGCATCATATTGCAGCAGGTACATTGGGCATATTAGCGGGCCTATTCCATCTTAGTGTTCGTCCGCCCCAACGTCTATACAAAGGATTACGTATGGGAAATATTGAAACCGTCCTTTCCAGTAGTATCGCTGCTGTATTTTTTGCAGCTTTTGTTGTTGCTGGAACTATGTGGTATGGTTCAGCAACTACCCCGATTGAATTATTTGGGCCCACTCGTTATCAATGGGATCAGGGATACTTCCAGCAAGAAATATATCGAAGAGTTAGTACCGGGTTAGCCGAAAATCAAAGTTTATCAGAAGCTTGGTCTAAAATTCCTGAAAAATTAGCTTTTTATGATTATATCGGGAATAATCCCGCAAAAGGTGGATTATTCAGAGCGGGTTCCATGGACAACGGGGATGGAATAGCTGTTGGTTGGTTAGGACACCCTGTTTTTAAGAGATAAAGAAGGGGCGCGAACTTTTTGTACGCCGTATGCCGACCTTTTTTGAAACATTTCCGGTTGTTTTGGTAGACGGAGACGGAATTGTTAGAGCCGATGTTCCTTTTCGAAGAGCAGAATCGAAGTATAGTGTTGAACAGGTCGGTGTAACTGTTGAGTTCTATGGCGGTGAACTCAATGGAGTCAGTTATAGTGATCCTGCTACTGTGAAAAAATATGCTAGACGTGCTCAATTGGGTGAAATTTTTGAATTAGATCGTGCTACTTTGAAATCCGATGGGGTTTTTCGTAGCAGTCCAAGGGGTTGGTTTACTTTTGGGCATGCTTTCCTTTGCTTTGCTCTTCTTCTTCGGACACATTTGGCATGGTGCGAGAACCTTGTTCAGAGATGTCTTTGCTGGTATTGACCCAGATTTGGACGCTCAAGTAGAATTTGGGGCATTCCAAAAACTTGGAGATCCAACTACAAAAAGAGTCTAGTCTGATACAAGATTGCTCTGTTCTTTTTTTCCTTTATTTTTTGATTTGACATAGATAGGGTACCGGATAAATCTTTATTCGGATTGCTTACTTTTCATTTCTTTGACTCTTGTCTTGGTCTTTTTTTTTATCCGTAAAAAGATCCCAATTAAACAGGTATGGAAGCTATAATTGTAAACCGAAATCAAATCTATGGAAGCATTGGTTTATACATTCCTCTTAGTCTCGACTCTAGGAATAATTTTTTTCGCTATCTTTTTTCGCGAACCGCCTAAAGTTCCAACTCCAACTAAAAAGGCAAAATGATTTCTCATTATCTCAATTGAAGTAATGAGCCTCACAATATTGTGAGGCTCATTACTTCAACTAGTCCCCGTGTTCCTCGAATGGATCTCTTAGTTGTTGAGAGGGTTGCCCAAAAGCAGTATATAAGGCATACCCAGTAAAACTTACAAGTAAACCAGATATAGAGATGGCAACTAGGGTTGCTGTTTCCATTATTATATAATTTCAAGACCACAATGGATCTATAATAAGATCATTTATTTACAACGGAATGGTATACAAAGTCAACAGATCTCACTGAATAAAAAAAAAATATAGGATTATTTATGGCTACACAAACCGTTGACGATAGTTCTAGATCTGGGCCAAGACGAACTGTTGTAGGGGATTTATTGAAACCATTGAATTCGGAATATGGTTAAAGTGGCTCCTGGGTGGGGAACTACACCTTTAATGGGTGTCGCGATGGGTTTATTTGCGATATTCCTATGTATTATTTTGGAGATTTATAATTCTTCCATTTTACTGGACGGAAATTTCAAGCAATTAGATTCGATTCACAAGAACCCCTAAATAACTTTTCAATAAAAAGGAAAGTCTAAAGTATGTAGGTTTCTGCTTTTTAGCCCACTATTTTTTGGTAGTTCGATCGTGGAATTTATTTTTTTCTGTATTTCCGGGAATATGAGTGTGTGACTTGTTAGAATTGATCCTATGGATACGACAGAGAAGAAGTCGGTCATCTTGATGAAGATGATTTGATCTCGTTGGATATTCAGTCCTAGGCTAGTATCTGGAGCACAGAATATATGAAATAGATTCCAAAATATTAGAACAAATATTAGAACTATGATTCATACTTATCAGACCTCGTGGCCGGACTCCGAAACAAGAGTTAGAAGTGATAAATAAAAAAAATTTATTCTTTCGTTTCTACTTATTTTGGTTAAAGGATAAACCTTTCTTTAGCTTTTTTCATTATATTCAGTCATTGAATAAGCATTGAATAAGTGATAATCCAAGGGTTCTTACTCAGGGAATTTTTGAACTTTTTTTGGAAGGTTTTTTATTGAATCATCGTGGTTCTAGTCTGAATCTAAGGTTTTAATTGATTCATAGGGTCTTAACAAGATAATTCCTATCAATAATAAAGAAAACAAGAGTAAAGTCGCATTACATACAAATCAAAGAAAAAAAATAGGTAAATAGAAGATTCAAGAGGCCCCTAATGATCAATATAACTATGAATGAGCCGACTTGATATTTGGGCATTATAACTACAAAGAAGACTTTTCGGATTTTGATTCTTTCGTATCTTGATACAAAAAATTGAATCATAGCATTAAGAAGTTTGAAACTTTTTAGTACACATATCCGTTACGAGCGGTATTTGGGTGTTTCTGTTTGAGCCGTACGAGACGAAATTCTCATATACGGTTCTCAGAGGGGGGTCCCCTTGGTTTACCTATCTCAATAAAGTGTATGATTGGTTCGAAGAACGTCTTGAAATTCAGGCGATTGCAGATGATATAACTAGTAAATACGTTCCTCCTCATGTCAACATATTTTATTGTCTAGGAGGAATTACGCTTACTTGTTTTTTAGTACAAGTAGCTACGGGGTTTGCTATGACTTTTTACTACCGTCCGACCGTTACTGAGGCTTTTGCTTCTGTTCAATATATAATGACGGAAGCAAATTTTGGTTGGTTAATCCGATCAGTTCATAGATGGTCGGCAAGTATGATGGTCTTAATGATGATCCTGCACGTATTTCGCGTGTATCTTACTGGTGGATTTAAAAAACCTCGTGAATTGACTTGGGTTACAGGTGTGGTTCTGGCTGTATTGACCGCATCCTTTGGTGTAACTGGTTATTCCTTACCTCGGGACCAAATTGGTTATTGGGCAGTCAAAATTGTAACAGGTGTACCGGAAGCTATTCCAGTAATAGGGTCGCCTTTGGTAGAGTTATTACGCGGAAGTGCTAGTGTGGGACAATCTACCTTGACTCGTTTTTATAGTTTACACACTTTTGTATTACCTCTTCTTACTGCCGTATTTATGTTAATGCACTTCCCAATGATACGTAAGCAAGGCATTTCTGGTCCTTTATAGAGAATAGAAATCATAGATTTGTAATTAGTTATTTATGATTACTCAGGGGGGAAGAAGAGTATTTCATTGCTGCAAATATGGATTATTGAAAAATAAGACATGTATTTGGATATTTCCCTTCAACTCCACGAAATTTTATTCGTTATTTTTCAATAATAGTTGAAGGGAATTCTTCGAAGAGAAAATGGATTATGGGAGTGTGTGACTTGAACTATTGATTGGACCGTGTAGATATATGTCTTTTTATCTGCCACATTGGGATTCACAACAAAATGTGTCTTTATTCCAACCACCGCGAAAGCTCCATACAGAGGGTAGGCTGGTTCGCTTGAAGAGAATCTTTTCCATGATCAGACTTGACCATGTCGTGCATGACCAGGCTCCGTAAGATCCATTAGAATAGGTGATATATATGCCATAATACAGATTATGTTTTATCTATTTCACTTACTTAATAGTATGAAAATGCATTCATTTCCTCTGCATTGACTCGATTTATAATACTATCGGAGTGAAACAAGGGATCTAAAGAAGAACATAGGCTAGACTCTATTAGTAACAAGTAAATCCTTTGGATGTAAAAAGTATCAATATTTTTGGGGGCTAAAGCCCCATCGCAAGGTTTGAGACGACCCAGAAAGCACTTGAACATTATCAACTTTGTAAGCCTACTTGGGTATTGAGCATTTATCTGTACGAACTTAATTCCTTGCAATGGATAATTGTAACTCTTGAAAACGGAATCCGCTAAATTTTTTCTTACATTGAATCACTCATTTATTTTATATATGCTTGGATAAGATATCGATTTTTTTTTCTGGATCCAGTTGGTTCGTTTGATTTGTGCTCGAGCCGGATGATGAAAAATTATCATGTCCGGTTCTTTCGGGGGATGGATCCATAATAATTCACCTATCCTAATAACAAAAAAACCAGATTTGAATGATCCTGTATTAAGAGCTAAATTGGCTAAGGGTATGGGTCATAATTATTACGGAGAACCCGCATGGCCCAATGATCTTTTATATATTTTTCCAGTAGTCATTCTAGGTACTATTGCATGTAACGTGGGCTTAGCGGTTCTAGAACCATCAATGATTGGTGAACCCGCAGATCCATTTGCAACTCCTTTGGAAATATTGCCGGAATGGTATTTCTTTCCCGTATTTCAAATACTTCGTACAGTGCCAAATAAGTTATTGGGTGTTCTTTTAATGGTTTCCGTACCGGCGGGATTATTAACTGTACCATTTTTGGAGAATGTCAATAAATTCCAAAATCCATTTCGTCGTCCAGTAGCGACAACCGTCTTTTTGATTGGTACCGCAGTAGCTCTTTGGTTGGGTATTGGAGCAACATTACCGATTGATAAATCCCTAACTTTAGGGCTTTTTTAAATTGATTCAATTGTGAAATAAATAAAATATCACGATGTGTGTATCTAGGGAATAGTTGCTTCAAAGTGAATTACCCCTAGATACACATATTTAATGAAATTTTTGATTTATTTTGAGTATACGGATTCTGTTAAAGATTCAAACTTCATTTTCGTCTTTTTTTTTTATAAAGTTTTTTTACAACAAAAATCCAATGGATTTCAAATTTATGCAAAATTCTTTTCCATTTCGAGAATGTCTAATATATGTTTTACGTCTTCTATGCGAAAATGTTTGATTTTCATAAGTTCGTCTGGACTATTATTCAAAAGGTCAAATAATGTATGTATATTGCACCTTTTGAGGCAATTATAGATCCTAGGAGGCAATTCTGATTGGTCAATAAAAATATATTTTAATGCTCTTTCTTTTTTCTTTTTTCTTAGTTTCGCCAATTTCTCATGAAAAGTAAAAAGGGGTAAAGTAACTTTTTGTTTATTATTTTTAAAATGGAAGTTTTCTTTTTCTTCTTCCGCATGTAAAAAAGGAATAAATAAATCAATCAAATTCCGAGAGGCTTCATGAAGTGCTTCTTTAGGAGTTAAACTTCCATTGGTCCATATTTCGAGAAAAAGTATCTCTTGTTTTTCATTCCCATTTACATAAGAATGAATACTATGATTAACATTTCGAACAGGCATGAATATAGCATCCATAGGATAACTTGCGTCTTGAAAATTATTTGGCGTTTGTATATGATATCCGCGATTCCTCTCGATCTTTAATTCAATACAAAAATTAATTGGTTCCGTTAGGTTAGCTATATGCTGTGTATTATCAACGATTTCCACCGAAGGTGGTAAGATGATGTCTTGAGCAGTTACGCATCCAGGACCCTTGACACAAATAGACGCATCACGAGTTCCATACAGATTACTTCTCAATACAATTTCTTTCAAATTCATTAAAATTTCATGTACTGATTCTTGAATACCGACTATGGTAGAGTATTCATGTGGGATTTTTTCAGATTTTGCACGTGTGATACATGTTCCCTCTATTTCTCCAAGCAAAGCTTTTCGCATCGCAATGCCTATAGTATCCCCTTGTCCCTTCATAAGTGGAGACAGAATAAAGCGTCCATAATAAAGACGCTTACTGTCTGCTCTTGATTCAACACACTTCCACTTTAGTGTCCGAGTCGATACTCTGATTTTCTCTCGAACCATAGTAATATTTTTTGATAAAATCATTGAATTATTTATTTCTCTTGAAATTTCTCTTCAATGTTTATTTTTACACACGTCGTTTTTTAGGGGGCCTACAGCCATTATGTGGCATAGGGGTTACATCCCGTATGAAACTTAATAGTATACCGCTTCTCCGAATAGCTCTTAATGCTGCATCTCTTCCGAGACCGGGGCCCTTTATCATAACTTCGGCTCGTTGCATCCCTTGATCCACTACTGCCCGAATAGCATTTCCTGCTGCGGTTTGGGCGGCAAATGGTGTCCCTCTTCTTGTACCTTTGAATCCACACGTACCGGCGGAGGACCAAGAAATTACCCGACCCCGTACATCTGTAACAGTCACAATTGTATTGTTGAAACTTGCTTGAACATGAATAACGCCCTTTGGTATTCTACGCGTACTTTTACGTGAGCTAATACGTCCATTTCTACGTGAACCGATTCTTGGTATGGGTTTTGCCATATTTTATCATCTCATAAATCTAAGTCAGAGATATATGGATATATCCATTTCATGTCAAAACGGATCCTTTAATTTCTTTTTATGTATATATTGTGGGTGGCCTTTAGGGGTCCTTTTTTTTATAAAGATTATCCTTGTCTTTGTTTATGTCTCGGATTGGAACAAATTACCATAATTCGTCTCCGCCTACGGATCAGGCGACATTTTTCACAAATTTTCCGAATGGAGGCCCTTATTTTCATATTTTTTATTCCTTACCTTAATCTACTTATTGGAAGAAAATAAGTTTCTTGAAATTTTCTATTTCGAATTGGATCTCCCTACAAAAAAAAGAATATTGCACGTGAAAAGACTACTTCACCTAATCATTCGAATCTTTGTTTCGTAGTCTATAAATTATACGCCTTCTGGTCCTGGTTGAATCGTAACAACTTACTGAAATTTTGACTCTCTATTACCTAGTATATGGATAAAACTATGTTGAATCCTTCCTGAAACGTAACCTAGAATTGGATCCTCATTATCTAAACAAACCCAAAACATATCATTGGTAAGTGATTCAGTAATTAAACCTTCAGAAATCCTTTTTTGCTCTTTCATTCCAGACGAAACACCCTTCAAAGTATCAATTAATCAAGGGGGAGTCGTATTATAAACTATAAACCCACCTCTTTTCTTTTTTTTTTTTTTTTTACAAATAGGGAAGTTCTGTGTATAATTCGAATATCATAAAGATTACCATATATAACACAAAATTTCGCCGCCGATTCCCTGTAGTCGAGCTTCTCGGTCTGTCATTATACCCCGAGAAGTAGACAGAATTACAATGCCCATTCCGCCTAAAATTCTAGGAATTTTTTGATAGTTAGAATATATTCGGAGACCAGGTCGACTGATCCGTTTTAAATTTAAAATCGTTTTATATGGTCCTTTCCTATTTCTTCTATGTCGTAGGGTTAAAACCCAAAAATCCTTGTTGCTTTCCCGATGTTTCCTTACGTTTTCAATAAAACCTTCTCGTAAAAGTATTTTAACAATGTTTTCGGTGATGTTAGTAGATGGTATTCGAACCATTCCTTTTCTATTCATGTCAGCATTGCGAATAGAGGTTATTATGTTAGCAATAGTGTCCTTACCCATGATAAACGAAAATTATTGGTTACTTAAATTTTTGATCTAATCAACATTCTTTTTTATTAAATAGTTATGAATTTTAAAAGGTATATACGTGATACACAATCTACTAATTAATTTCATTCAAATAGTATAACTATCTCACGGTCTGTCTCATTTTATAATACTTCAGGTGCTAATGAAATTATTTTAGTGAAATTTAACTGTCTCAATTCTCGGGCAATCGCACCAAAAATTCGAGTTCCTTTTGGATTTCCTTCTTGATCAATAACAACCGCAGCATTGTCATCATATCGTATTATCATACCATTTTCTCGTTTGAGTTCTTTACAAGTACGTACAATTACAGCTCTGATCACTTCTGATCTTTCTAGAGGTGTATTTGGGACGGCTTTCTTGATTACAGCAACAATAACGTCACCAATATGAGCATATCGTCGATTACTAGCCCCTATGATTCGAATACACATCAATTCTCGGGCTCCGCTGTTATCTGCTACATTCAAAAGGGTTTGAGGTTGAATCATATTATTTTGGAATCTTTTCTTTCAATGCAAAGGGCGAAGTAAAAAAAAAAAAAAGAAATATTGTTTTTCAAAAAAAAAAAAAATAAATCTGCAATTGTTTTTTTTTCATCTTAAACAAAGATCGCTTTCCTTTGATTCTACATTTCTATCCCGAAGTAATGAATTGGGTTCGTATAGGCATTTTGGATGCCGCTATTGAAATAGCTTTTCTGGCTATATTTTCGGCTACTCCACTCATTTCATAAAGTATTCTACCTGGTTTAACAACAGCTACCCAATATTCGGGGGATCCTTTCCCTGAACCCATACGTGTTTCTGTGGGTCTTAGTGTAACGGGTTTGTCCGGAAATATACGTACCCATATTTTTCCACCGCGTCGTGCATTTCGTGTCATTGCCCTTCGTCCGGCTTCGATTTGTCTCGATGTGATCCAAGCGGGTTCAAGTGCCTGAATAGCGTATCTCCCGAAGCAAATACTATTGCCTCGATAAGATATTCCTTTCATTCTTCCTCTATGGTGTTTACGGAATCTGGTTCTTTTGGGGTTATAGTTGATGGTTATTTCTAAATTCCATCTCTACTACAGAACCGGACATGAGAGTTTCTTCTCATCCAGCTCCTCGCGAATGAAACGATTCAAAAAAATATACATGTATTTACTGATATTTTCTGAATAATAGATTCAATTATGGGATTTTTGATATTTCATTTAATCAATCTATTCGAAATTTGTATATCTTCTTTTCTTTTGATAGAAAACTAAACTGTTTATAGATTCTAGAATAATAGAATAAGTTTTTTTATTATAGTTTTCTAAAAAATTATAGATAATATAATCTCGTTTTGTTATTTTTTCTTTTATTATTAAGGTTATAACAAATCTTTATTTTGTTTTGCCTTTTTTTATCTATTATTATATTTGATCGACCCTAATTTAGAAATATAATAAAATGGAAACGTTCGCGGGCGAATATTTACTCTTTTTATATATGTTTTGGTTCTCGGGTTAGTTAGCCCATGAACCTACCTCTCATAATAAATGGATTGGTCTTGGGTTCCTTCCGCCATCCTACCCAATGAATTATTAGGATTCGTTTTCAATAGAATATTATGTATTCACGGGTTCCCTCGTTCCCATCGCCTCTCGATTAATGGTTAGGTCTTAATTATACAATGGAGCCCGTAATAAAATTTGTTTTTGAGTCAATCTTCTCAGTCTTTATTGTCTCGGGGCTCTTGGCTTTTTTGTTCTATGAACAGATTCATCTAATTATGA
Source organism: Cucumis melo (assembly GCF_025177605.1). Lineage (NCBI taxonomy): Eukaryota > Viridiplantae > Streptophyta > Magnoliopsida > Cucurbitales > Cucurbitaceae > Cucumis > Cucumis melo. Next base: position 13,072 of record NW_026124649.1, on the reverse strand, counting down.
ATTCATCAGTCTTAATGCTTTATTACACTACCTTTTATGAGATGACCCATAGACCTTACATATTACGTATTGGAATGATATATCATTCATATTCTTTTTCTCTCTTTCTTTCACCCTTCCATTTATCCGCATACTTTTATTGCTTGACAACTCATAATCGGATTTTTTTTATGCAAAAAAGATTTCAGTTGCTACAATGATATGACCAATATAACATATCTTGACTGGTTGGTTTTTTAGATCCAGATAATGCGAAGCGATGAGTTGGTTATTAGTTTTATAATTATTAGTTCAGATTATGTATGGGCTTATCCTTCTTTATTTTTTGGTTTTAATCCGAACATAAAAAAAACTGACGAGTCGCACACTAAGCATAGCAATTATCTCAAATGATTAATTTCATTTTTATTTAACCTTATAGAATTGCTCATTTTTTATTTAAACGAAAAAGACTGATTTGTCATTTCTTGGTCGATCATTGAATAAAACTTAAACACAAGTTGAGTAAGGGCTTATTATTGCTCGTCTACAAATATCCAAATTTTGATGCCTAATACCCCATAGATAGTTCG
>NW_026124649.1:2500-5000 GCF_025177605.1 Cucumis melo | reverse complement strand
GAGATTTCGAGTAAGTGTTTACCTAATCTTCTTCTGTCCGAAGAAATGATTCATCGAAATAATGAGTCACCATCGATATCGACACATCTGAGATGGCCAAATGTTCGGGAGTTCCTCTATTCAATCCTTTTCCTTCTTCTTATTGCTGTATATCTCGTTCGTACACATCTTCTCTTTGTTTCTCGAGCCTATAGTGAGTTACAGACAGAGTTCGAAAAGGTCAAATCTTTGATGATTCCATCATACATGATTGAGTTGCGAAAACTTCTGGATAGGTATCCCAGGAATTCTTTCTGGTTAAAGAATCTCTTTCTAGTTGCTCTGGAACAATTAGGAGATTCTCTAGAAGAAATATGGGGTTCTGCTTCTGGTGGCAACATGCTATGGGGTGGCGGTCCCGCTTATGGGGTCAAATCAATACGTTCGAAGAAGAAAGATTGGAATATCAATCTCATCGATCTCATAAGTATCATACCAAATCCCATCAATCGAATCGCTTTTTCGAGAAATACGAGACATCTAAGTCATACAAGTAAAGAGATATATTCATTGATAAGAAAAAATGTGAACGGTGATTGGATTGATGAGAAAATCCAATCCTGGGTCTCGAACAGTGATTCGATTGATGATAAAGAAAGAGAATTCTTGATTCAGTTCTCCACCTTAACGACAGAAAAAAGGATTGATCAAATTCTATTGAGTCTGACTCATAGTGATCATTTATCAAAGAATGACTCTGGTTATCAAATGATTGAACAACCGGGAGTAATTTACTTACGATACTTAGTTGACATTCATAAAAAGTATCTAATGAATTATGAGTTCAATACATCCTGTTTAGCAGAAAGACGGACATTCCTTGCTCATTATCAGACAATCACTTATTCACAAACCTCGTGTGGGGCTAATAGTTTTCATTTCCCATCTCATGGAAAACCCTTTTCGCTCCGCTTATTAGCCCTCCCCCCCTCTAGGGGTATTTTAGTGATAGGTTCTATAGGAACTGGACGATCCTATTTGGTCAAATACCTAGCGACAAACTCCTATCTTCCTTTCGTTACAGTATTTCTGAACAAGTTGCTGGATAAGAAGCCTAAGGGTTTTCTTATTGATGATAGTGACGATATTGATGATAGTGACGATATTGATGATAGTGGCGATATTGATGATAGTGACGATATCGACCGTGACCTTGATACGGAGCTGGAGCTTCTAACTATGATGAATGCGCTAACTAAGGATATGATGCTGGAAATAGACCGATTTTATATCACCCTTCAATTCGAATTAGCAAAAGCAATGTCTCCTTGCATAATATGGATTCCAAACATTCATAATCTGTATGTGACTGAGTCGAATTACTTATCCCTTGGTCTATTAGTGAACTATCTCTCCAGGGATTTTGAAAGATGTTCCACTACAAATATTCTTGTTATTGCTTCGACCCATATTCCCCAAAAAGTGGATCCCGCTCTAATAGCTCCGAATAAATTGAATACATGCATTAAAATACGAAGGCTTCTTATTCCACAACAACGAAAGCACTTTTTCACTCTTTCATATACTAGGGGATTTCGCTTGGAAAAGAAAATGTTCCATACTAATGGATTCGGTTCCATAACCATGGGTTCCAATGTACGAGATCTTGTAGCACTTACCAATGAGGCCCTATCGATTAGTATTACGCAGAAGAAATCAATTATAGACACTAATATAATTCAATCTGCTCTTCATAGACAAACTTGGGATTTGCTATCCCAGGTAAGATCGTTTCAGGATCATGCGATCCTTTTCTATCAGATAGGAAGGGCTGTTGCACAAAATGTACTTCTAAGTAATTGCTCCATAGATCCTATATCTATCTATATGAAGAAGAAATCATGTAACGAAGGGGGTTCTTATTTGTACAACTGGTACTTCGAACTTCAAACGAGCATGAAGAAATTAATGATACTTCTTTATGTTTTGATTTGTTCTGCCGGATTGGTCGTTCAAGACCTTTGGTCTCTACCCGGACCCGATGAAAAAAATGGGATCTATGGACTCGTTGAGAATGATTCTGATCTAGTTCATGGCCTATTAGAAGTAGAAGGCGCTCTGTTGGGATCCTCACGGACAGAAAAAGATTGCAGTCGATTTGATAATGATCGAGTGACATTGCTTCTTCGGCCCGAACCCAGGAATCCCTTAGATATGATACAAAATGGATCTTGTTCTATCGTTGATCAGAGATTTCTCTATCAACAATACGAATCGGAGTTTGAAGAAGGGGAAGGAGTCCTCGACCCGCAACAGATAGAGATAGAGGAGGATTTCTTCAATTACATAGTTTGGGCTCCTAGAATATGGCGCCCTTGGGGCTTTCTATTTGATTGTATCAAAAGGCTCAATGAATTGGGATTTCCCTATTGGGCTAGGTCATTTCGGGGCAAGCGGATCATTTATGATAAAGAGGATGAGCTTCAAGAGAATGATTTGGAGTTCTTGCAGAGTGGAACCG
>NW_026124648.1:0-25000 GCF_025177605.1 Cucumis melo | reverse complement strand
AAATGAAATTAATCATTTGAGATAATTGCTATGCTTAGTGTGCGACTCGTCAGTTTTTTTTATGTTCGGATTAAAACCAAAAAATAAAGAAGGATAAGCCCATACATAATCTGAACTAATAATTATAAAACTAATAACCAACTCATCGCTTCGCATTATCTGGATCTAAAAAACCAACCAGTCAAGATATGTTATATTGGTCATATCATTGTAGCAACTGAAATCTTTTTTGCATAAAAAAAATCCGATTATGAGTTGTCAAGCAATAAAAGTATGCGGATAAATGGAAGGGTGAAAGAAAGAGAGAAAAAGAATATGAATGATATATCATTCCAATACGTAATATGTAAGGTCTATGGGTCATCTCATAAAAGGTAGTGTAATAAAGCATTAAGACTGATGAATTCATAATTAGATGAATCTGTTCATAGAACAAAAAAGCCAAGAGCCCCGAGACAATAAAGACTGAGAAGATTGACTCAAAAACAAATTTTATTACGGGCTCCATTGTATAATTAAGACCTAACCATTAATCGAGAGGCGATGGGAACGAGGGAACCCGTGAATACATAATATTCTATTGAAAACGAATCCTAATAATTCATTGGGTAGGATGGCGGAAGGAACCCAAGACCAATCCATTTATTATGAGAGGTAGGTTCATGGGCTAACTAACCCGAGAACCAAAACATATATAAAAAGAGTAAATATTCGCCCGCGAACGTTTCCATTTTATTATATTTCTAAATTAGGGTCGATCAAATATAATAATAGATAAAAAAAGGCAAAACAAAATAAAGATTTGTTATAACCTTAATAATAAAAGAAAAAATAACAAAACGAGATTATATTATCTATAATTTTTTAGAAAACTATAATAAAAAAACTTATTCTATTATTCTAGAATCTATAAACAGTTTAGTTTTCTATCAAAAGAAAAGAAGATATACAAATTTCGAATAGATTGATTAAATGAAATATCAAAAATCCCATAATTGAATCTATTATTCAGAAAATATCAGTAAATACATGTATATTTTTTTGAATCGTTTCATTCGCGAGGAGCTGGATGAGAAGAAACTCTCATGTCCGGTTCTGTAGTAGAGATGGAATTTAGAAATAACCATCAACTATAACCCCAAAAGAACCAGATTCCGTAAACACCATAGAGGAAGAATGAAAGGAATATCTTATCGAGGCAATAGTATTTGCTTCGGGAGATACGCTATTCAGGCACTTGAACCCGCTTGGATCACATCGAGACAAATCGAAGCCGGACGAAGGGCAATGACACGAAATGCACGACGCGGTGGAAAAATATGGGTACGTATATTTCCGGACAAACCCGTTACACTAAGACCCACAGAAACACGTATGGGTTCAGGGAAAGGATCCCCCGAATATTGGGTAGCTGTTGTTAAACCAGGTAGAATACTTTATGAAATGAGTGGAGTAGCCGAAAATATAGCCAGAAAAGCTATTTCAATAGCGGCATCCAAAATGCCTATACGAACCCAATTCATTACTTCGGGATAGAAATGTAGAATCAAAGGAAAGCGATCTTTGTTTAAGATGAAAAAAAAACAATTGCAGATTTATTTTTTTTTTTTTTGAAAAACAATATTTCTTTTTTTTTTTTTTTACTTCGCCCTTTGCATTGAAAGAAAAGATTCCAAAATAATATGATTCAACCTCAAACCCTTTTGAATGTAGCAGATAACAGCGGAGCCCGAGAATTGATGTGTATTCGAATCATAGGGGCTAGTAATCGACGATATGCTCATATTGGTGACGTTATTGTTGCTGTAATCAAGAAAGCCGTCCCAAATACACCTCTAGAAAGATCAGAAGTGATCAGAGCTGTAATTGTACGTACTTGTAAAGAACTCAAACGAGAAAATGGTATGATAATACGATATGATGACAATGCTGCGGTTGTTATTGATCAAGAAGGAAATCCAAAAGGAACTCGAATTTTTGGTGCGATTGCCCGAGAATTGAGACAGTTAAATTTCACTAAAATAATTTCATTAGCACCTGAAGTATTATAAAATGAGACAGACCGTGAGATAGTTATACTATTTGAATGAAATTAATTAGTAGATTGTGTATCACGTATATACCTTTTAAAATTCATAACTATTTAATAAAAAAGAATGTTGATTAGATCAAAAATTTAAGTAACCAATAATTTTCGTTTATCATGGGTAAGGACACTATTGCTAACATAATAACCTCTATTCGCAATGCTGACATGAATAGAAAAGGAATGGTTCGAATACCATCTACTAACATCACCGAAAACATTGTTAAAATACTTTTACGAGAAGGTTTTATTGAAAACGTAAGGAAACATCGGGAAAGCAACAAGGATTTTTGGGTTTTAACCCTACGACATAGAAGAAATAGGAAAGGACCATATAAAACGATTTTAAATTTAAAACGGATCAGTCGACCTGGTCTCCGAATATATTCTAACTATCAAAAAATTCCTAGAATTTTAGGCGGAATGGGCATTGTAATTCTGTCTACTTCTCGGGGTATAATGACAGACCGAGAAGCTCGACTACAGGGAATCGGCGGCGAAATTTTGTGTTATATATGGTAATCTTTATGATATTCGAATTATACACAGAACTTCCCTATTTGTAAAAAAAAAAAAAAAAAGAAAAGAGGTGGGTTTATAGTTTATAATACGACTCCCCCTTGATTAATTGATACTTTGAAGGGTGTTTCGTCTGGAATGAAAGAGCAAAAAAGGATTTCTGAAGGTTTAATTACTGAATCACTTACCAATGATATGTTTTGGGTTTGTTTAGATAATGAGGATCCAATTCTAGGTTACGTTTCAGGAAGGATTCAACATAGTTTTATCCATATACTAGGTAATAGAGAGTCAAAATTTCAGTAAGTTGTTACGATTCAACCAGGACCAGAAGGCGTATAATTTATAGACTACGAAACAAAGATTCGAATGATTAGGTGAAGTAGTCTTTTCACGTGCAATATTCTTTTTTTTGTAGGGAGATCCAATTCGAAATAGAAAATTTCAAGAAACTTATTTTCTTCCAATAAGTAGATTAAGGTAAGGAATAAAAAATATGAAAATAAGGGCCTCCATTCGGAAAATTTGTGAAAAATGTCGCCTGATCCGTAGGCGGAGACGAATTATGGTAATTTGTTCCAATCCGAGACATAAACAAAGACAAGGATAATCTTTATAAAAAAAAGGACCCCTAAAGGCCACCCACAATATATACATAAAAAGAAATTAAAGGATCCGTTTTGACATGAAATGGATATATCCATATATCTCTGACTTAGATTTATGAGATGATAAAATATGGCAAAACCCATACCAAGAATCGGTTCACGTAGAAATGGACGTATTAGCTCACGTAAAAGTACGCGTAGAATACCAAAGGGCGTTATTCATGTTCAAGCAAGTTTCAACAATACAATTGTGACTGTTACAGATGTACGGGGTCGGGTAATTTCTTGGTCCTCCGCCGGTACGTGTGGATTCAAAGGTACAAGAAGAGGGACACCATTTGCCGCCCAAACCGCAGCAGGAAATGCTATTCGGGCAGTAGTGGATCAAGGGATGCAACGAGCCGAAGTTATGATAAAGGGCCCCGGTCTCGGAAGAGATGCAGCATTAAGAGCTATTCGGAGAAGCGGTATACTATTAAGTTTCATACGGGATGTAACCCCTATGCCACATAATGGCTGTAGGCCCCCTAAAAAACGACGTGTGTAAAAATAAACATTGAAGAGAAATTTCAAGAGAAATAAATAATTCAATGATTTTATCAAAAAATATTACTATGGTTCGAGAGAAAATCAGAGTATCGACTCGGACACTAAAGTGGAAGTGTGTTGAATCAAGAGCAGACAGTAAGCGTCTTTATTATGGACGCTTTATTCTGTCTCCACTTATGAAGGGACAAGGGGATACTATAGGCATTGCGATGCGAAAAGCTTTGCTTGGAGAAATAGAGGGAACATGTATCACACGTGCAAAATCTGAAAAAATCCCACATGAATACTCTACCATAGTCGGTATTCAAGAATCAGTACATGAAATTTTAATGAATTTGAAAGAAATTGTATTGAGAAGTAATCTGTATGGAACTCGTGATGCGTCTATTTGTGTCAAGGGTCCTGGATGCGTAACTGCTCAAGACATCATCTTACCACCTTCGGTGGAAATCGTTGATAATACACAGCATATAGCTAACCTAACGGAACCAATTAATTTTTGTATTGAATTAAAGATCGAGAGGAATCGCGGATATCATATACAAACGCCAAATAATTTTCAAGACGCAAGTTATCCTATGGATGCTATATTCATGCCTGTTCGAAATGTTAATCATAGTATTCATTCTTATGTAAATGGGAATGAAAAACAAGAGATACTTTTTCTCGAAATATGGACCAATGGAAGTTTAACTCCTAAAGAAGCACTTCATGAAGCCTCTCGGAATTTGATTGATTTATTTATTCCTTTTTTACATGCGGAAGAAGAAAAAGAAAACTTCCATTTTAAAAATAATAAACAAAAAGTTACTTTACCCCTTTTTACTTTTCATGAGAAATTGGCGAAACTAAGAAAAAAGAAAAAAGAAAGAGCATTAAAATATATTTTTATTGACCAATCAGAATTGCCTCCTAGGATCTATAATTGCCTCAAAAGGTGCAATATACATACATTATTTGACCTTTTGAATAATAGTCCAGACGAACTTATGAAAATCAAACATTTTCGCATAGAAGACGTAAAACATATATTAGACATTCTCGAAATGGAAAAGAATTTTGCATAAATTTGAAATCCATTGGATTTTTGTTGTAAAAAAACTTTATAAAAAAAAAAGACGAAAATGAAGTTTGAATCTTTAACAGAATCCGTATACTCAAAATAAATCAAAAATTTCATTAAATATGTGTATCTAGGGGTAATTCACTTTGAAGCAACTATTCCCTAGATACACACATCGTGATATTTTATTTATTTCACAATTGAATCAATTTAAAAAAGCCCTAAAGTTAGGGATTTATCAATCGGTAATGTTGCTCCAATACCCAACCAAAGAGCTACTGCGGTACCAATCAAAAAGACGGTTGTCGCTACTGGACGACGAAATGGATTTTGGAATTTATTGACATTCTCCAAAAATGGTACAGTTAATAATCCCGCCGGTACGGAAACCATTAAAAGAACACCCAATAACTTATTTGGCACTGTACGAAGTATTTGAAATACGGGAAAGAAATACCATTCCGGCAATATTTCCAAAGGAGTTGCAAATGGATCTGCGGGTTCACCAATCATTGATGGTTCTAGAACCGCTAAGCCCACGTTACATGCAATAGTACCTAGAATGACTACTGGAAAAATATATATAAAAGATCATTGGGCCATGCGGGTTCTCCGTAATAATTATGACCCATACCCTTAGCCAATTTAGCTCTTAATACAGGATCATTCAAATCTGGTTTTTTTGTTATTAGGATAGGTGAATTATTATGGATCCATCCCCCGAAAGAACCGGACATGATAATTTTTCATCATCCGGCTCGAGCACAAATCAAACGAACCAACTGGATCCAGAAAAAAAAATCGATATCTTATCCAAGCATATATAAAATAAATGAGTGATTCAATGTAAGAAAAAATTTAGCGGATTCCGTTTTCAAGAGTTACAATTATCCATTGCAAGGAATTAAGTTCGTACAGATAAATGCTCAATACCCAAGTAGGCTTACAAAGTTGATAATGTTCAAGTGCTTTCTGGGTCGTCTCAAACCTTGCGATGGGGCTTTAGCCCCCAAAAATATTGATACTTTTTACATCCAAAGGATTTACTTGTTACTAATAGAGTCTAGCCTATGTTCTTCTTTAGATCCCTTGTTTCACTCCGATAGTATTATAAATCGAGTCAATGCAGAGGAAATGAATGCATTTTCATACTATTAAGTAAGTGAAATAGATAAAACATAATCTGTATTATGGCATATATATCACCTATTCTAATGGATCTTACGGAGCCTGGTCATGCACGACATGGTCAAGTCTGATCATGGAAAAGATTCTCTTCAAGCGAACCAGCCTACCCTCTGTATGGAGCTTTCGCGGTGGTTGGAATAAAGACACATTTTGTTGTGAATCCCAATGTGGCAGATAAAAAGACATATATCTACACGGTCCAATCAATAGTTCAAGTCACACACTCCCATAATCCATTTTCTCTTCGAAGAATTCCCTTCAACTATTATTGAAAAATAACGAATAAAATTTCGTGGAGTTGAAGGGAAATATCCAAATACATGTCTTATTTTTCAATAATCCATATTTGCAGCAATGAAATACTCTTCTTCCCCCCTGAGTAATCATAAATAACTAATTACAAATCTATGATTTCTATTCTCTATAAAGGACCAGAAATGCCTTGCTTACGTATCATTGGGAAGTGCATTAACATAAATACGGCAGTAAGAAGAGGTAATACAAAAGTGTGTAAACTATAAAAACGAGTCAAGGTAGATTGTCCCACACTAGCACTTCCGCGTAATAACTCTACCAAAGGCGACCCTATTACTGGAATAGCTTCCGGTACACCTGTTACAATTTTGACTGCCCAATAACCAATTTGGTCCCGAGGTAAGGAATAACCAGTTACACCAAAGGATGCGGTCAATACAGCCAGAACCACACCTGTAACCCAAGTCAATTCACGAGGTTTTTTAAATCCACCAGTAAGATACACGCGAAATACGTGCAGGATCATCATTAAGACCATCATACTTGCCGACCATCTATGAACTGATCGGATTAACCAACCAAAATTTGCTTCCGTCATTATATATTGAACAGAAGCAAAAGCCTCAGTAACGGTCGGACGGTAGTAAAAAGTCATAGCAAACCCCGTAGCTACTTGTACTAAAAAACAAGTAAGCGTAATTCCTCCTAGACAATAAAATATGTTGACATGAGGAGGAACGTATTTACTAGTTATATCATCTGCAATCGCCTGAATTTCAAGACGTTCTTCGAACCAATCATACACTTTATTGAGATAGGTAAACCAAGGGGACCCCCCTCTGAGAACCGTATATGAGAATTTCGTCTCGTACGGCTCAAACAGAAACACCCAAATACCGCTCGTAACGGATATGTGTACTAAAAAGTTTCAAACTTCTTAATGCTATGATTCAATTTTTTGTATCAAGATACGAAAGAATCAAAATCCGAAAAGTCTTCTTTGTAGTTATAATGCCCAAATATCAAGTCGGCTCATTCATAGTTATATTGATCATTAGGGGCCTCTTGAATCTTCTATTTACCTATTTTTTTTCTTTGATTTGTATGTAATGCGACTTTACTCTTGTTTTCTTTATTATTGATAGGAATTATCTTGTTAAGACCCTATGAATCAATTAAAACCTTAGATTCAGACTAGAACCACGATGATTCAATAAAAAACCTTCCAAAAAAAGTTCAAAAATTCCCTGAGTAAGAACCCTTGGATTATCACTTATTCAATGCTTATTCAATGACTGAATATAATGAAAAAAGCTAAAGAAAGGTTTATCCTTTAACCAAAATAAGTAGAAACGAAAGAATAAATTTTTTTTATTTATCACTTCTAACTCTTGTTTCGGAGTCCGGCCACGAGGTCTGATAAGTATGAATCATAGTTCTAATATTTGTTCTAATATTTTGGAATCTATTTCATATATTCTGTGCTCCAGATACTAGCCTAGACTGAATATCCAACGAGATCAAATCATCTTCATCAAGATGACCGACTTCTTCTCTGTCGTATCCATAGGATCAATTCTAACAAGTCACACACTCATATTCCGGAAATACAGAAAAAAATAAATTCCACGATCGAACTACCAAAAAATAGTGGGCTAAAAAGCAGAAACCTACATACTTTAGACTTTCCTTTTTATTGAAAAGTTATTTAGGGGTTCTTGTGAATCGAATCTAATTGCTTGAAATTCCGTCCAGTAAAATGGAAGAATTATAAATCTCCAAAATAATACATAGGAATATCGCAAATAAACCCATCGCGACACCCATTAAAGGTGTAGTTCCCCACCCAGGAGCCACTTTACCATATTCCGAATTCAATGGTTTCAATAAATCCCCTACAACAGTTCGTCTTGGCCCAGATCTAGAACTATCGTCAACGGTTTGTGTAGCCATAAATAATCCTATATTTTTTTTTATTCAGTGAGATCTGTTGACTTTGTATACCATTCCGTTGTAAATAAATGATCTTATTATAGATCCATTGTGGTCTTGAAATTATATAATAATGGAAACAGCAACCCTAGTTGCCATCTCTATATCTGGTTTACTTGTAAGTTTTACTGGGTATGCCTTATATACTGCTTTTGGGCAACCCTCTCAACAACTAAGAGATCCATTCGAGGAACACGGGGACTAGTTGAAGTAATGAGCCTCACAATATTGTGAGGCTCATTACTTCAATTGAGATAATGAGAAATCATTTTGCCTTTTTAGTTGGAGTTGGAACTTTAGGCGGTTCGCGAAAAAAGATAGCGAAAAAAATTATTCCTAGAGTCGAGACTAAGAGGAATGTATAAACCAATGCTTCCATAGATTTGATTTCGGTTTACAATTATAGCTTCCATACCTGTTTAATTGGGATCTTTTTACGGATAAAAAAAAGACCAAGACAAGAGTCAAAGAAATGAAAAGTAAGCAATCCGAATAAAGATTTATCCGGTACCCTATCTATGTCAAATCAAAAAATAAAGGAAAAAAAGAACAGAGCAATCTTGTATCAGACTAGACTCTTTTTGTAGTTGGATCTCCAAGTTTTTGGAATGCCCCAAATTCTACTTGAGCGTCCAAATCTGGGTCAATACCAGCAAAGACATCTCTGAACAAGGTTCTCGCACCATGCCAAATGTGTCCGAAGAAGAAGAGCAAAGCAAAGGAAGCATGCCCAAAAGTAAACCAACCCCTTGGACTGCTACGAAAAACCCCATCGGATTTCAAAGTAGCACGATCTAATTCAAAAATTTCACCCAATTGAGCACGTCTAGCATATTTTTTCACAGTAGCAGGATCACTATAACTGACTCCATTGAGTTCACCGCCATAGAACTCAACAGTTACACCGACCTGTTCAACACTATACTTCGATTCTGCTCTTCGAAAAGGAACATCGGCTCTAACAATTCCGTCTCCGTCTACCAAAACAACCGGAAATGTTTCAAAAAAGGTCGGCATACGGCGTACAAAAAGTTCGCGCCCTTCTTTATCTCTAAAAACAGGGTGTCCTAACCAACCAACAGCTATTCCATCCCCGTTGTCCATGGAACCCGCTCTGAATAATCCACCTTTTGCGGGATTATTCCCGATATAATCATAAAAAGCTAATTTTTCAGGAATTTTAGACCAAGCTTCTGATAAACTTTGATTTTCGGCTAACCCGGTACTAACTCTTCGATATATTTCTTGCTGGAAGTATCCCTGATCCCATTGATAACGAGTGGGCCCAAATAATTCAATCGGGGTAGTTGCTGAACCATACCACATAGTTCCAGCAACAACAAAAGCTGCAAAAAATACAGCAGCGATACTACTGGAAAGGACGGTTTCAATATTTCCCATACGTAATCCTTTGTATAGACGTTGGGGCGGACGAACACTAAGATGGAATAGGCCCGCTAATATGCCCAATGTACCTGCTGCAATATGATGCGAGGCTATTCCGCCCGGAACAAAAGGATCAAACCCTTCGACACCCCACGCAGGATTTACGGCTTGTACCCTTCCGGTTAATCCATAAGGATCGGATACCCATATTCCCGGACCATACAATCCGGTTACATGAAATGCACCAAAACCAAAGCAACCCAACCCTGAGAGAAATAAATGAATTCCAAAAATCTTCGGCAAATCCAAAGAAGGTTTTCCTGTACGTTCATCACAAAATATTTCTAGATCCCAATACACCCAATGCCAGATAGCTGCTAAGAAGCACAATCCAGAAAACACAATATGTGCTCCGGCCACACCTTCGTAACTCCAAATACCCGGATTCGTTATAGTCCCTCCTGTGATACTCCAACCCCCCCATGAATTGGTTATTCCTAAACGAGTCATGAAGGGTATAACGAACATACCCTGTCTCCACATTGGATCAAGAACAGGATCAGAGGGATCAAAAACTGCTAATTCGTATAGGGCCATTGAACCGGCCCAACCAGCAACTAGAGCTGTATGCATTATATGAACAGAAAGCAAACGACCGGGATCATTCAATACAACGGTATGAACACGATACCAAGGCAAACCCATGGAAATACCCCTTTATCAAGGAAAAATAGACACTATGTAACTTTATTGCACTGAAAAAAAAAACTATGCTACGGACCTCCCCTTTTGAGGGGATTATCTTGGCGAAAGGATTAATATTTAGTCTATTCTTTTAGTAATAATGGAACAATTCGATTCTATTCGTAGGAACAAAAAGAAGCAGATCTATTCTATACTCGATAAGTACCAATACGCAATGGTAGATGGGAATTGATCCTATTTTATAGGAGTGAATGTATACATACTTGTTCATCATTCAAAAACCTATTCGGGAAGAAGTTTCCCTTATTAATTCTGTTTTCCTTTTTTATGAACTTATTAAATCTATGTATAAAATATGCTAAAAGATAAAATCTGATAAAGGCCCATCTTATTTATTAAGACAATAAACCCGTTGTTACGCTTCCACATCAAAGTTAGCTATAGTACTTAATTCTTTTTTCTTTGCTTTAATGCCTATTGGTGTTCCAAAAGTACCTTTTCGAAGTCCCGGAGAGGAAGACGCATCGTGGGTTGACCTATAGTGCGACTTGTCAGATATATTGGGTCATATGGTATTTCCCCGTTCTCTCCCCCGATCGAGATATCCTCTCTTTCGCCCAAGACGGATTGATTTAATCATCAAAAATTTGGAGCGTGAAGTGCAATTAGATCTATTTTTTGGGGGGTATCCAGATTAATATTATCAATTAGAATAATTTATGGTTTTCTCGGTTGTACTAATAAAATGAAGTATCCAGGCTCCGCTTAGAAAAAACTCAATTTGGAATCTATCTATTCTATGATTACTACTACTTGTATCATATTCGATTTATCAATAGCATTGATAGAAAACTTTTAATCAATCGAGTAATATGAAGTAAATTGAAAAAAAAAAAGAAGTCGTAGCAAAAAGCCATGCTATTGGGGCATTTGTCCTATATGTGCAAATCCAAATCGGGCAGATCTTGACTCGGAGTAGAGCATAAACCTAAAAGAATTGAAGAAGACCATTTTGGAACAAGAAAATGACATCGGAATTGAAATTGAATCTCGATGAAACAATATATCAATGAAAAGTTAGTTCGATAAATTGAAAATTTAATGAATTGTTTTTTTATTTATTGAAATTTATAGTATAGATAAACGACCGCGGGCCAAAGGACAAAACTCATCCATTTTGAAAAAAAAATGGAAGGTAAGAAAAAGCCCCTTCATTAGAAGTTAGAAAGAGTCCTCTAAAGAAGGCTAAAATCTAAACATTGATTCTTTTTTCGCTATTTTTTTTGAACCGTATGCATCAAAAGGTGCCCGTACGGTTCTTAAGGGATACAATTTTATCCTAATCAACCGACTTTATCGAGAAAGATTACTTTTTTTAGGCCAAGAGGTTGATAGTGATATTTCGAATCAACTTATTAGTCTTATGGTATATCTCAGTATGGAGGATGATACCAAAGATCTGTATTTATTTATAAACTCTCCCGGTGGAGGGGTAATAAGCGGATTAGGTATTTATGATACTATGCAATTTGTGCAACCAGATGTACAGACAATATGCATGGGATTAGCCGCTTCAATGGGATCTTTTATTCTAGTCGGAGGAGAAATTACCAAACGTCTAGCATTCCCGCACGCTCGGCGCCAATGAGTTTTTTTTAGACAAAAAGAAAACTATGCCTTCGCCATATAAAATATTAAGTAATAATAGCATGGCACTTTGAATTCGATATGAGAATTTTTTTTTTCTAAACCATTAGGTTATGTATCGAAAGAGTAGTATGAGATAAAAGGCATTTCCGATTGTAGGCTGATTTATCGCGGAGGCCTCTTTCAGCGTCACAAACTTTTTTGTTTTCACGACGGAAGACTCTTAACAATATTTCTGTTATGAAAGACTACGAAATATTTATTTTTAAGAAAAAAAATAAAAAAAAGAAACTTTGGGATTGCTGAATAACAAACGAAATCATAAAGCAACGGAACCATCATAGTATTTTGAAATTACTAAAAAAAAGGAAGGGTGGTTATTGGATCATTTACTGCTCTGGGTCTGCTAGATCCTATATTTTCTATTCCTTCGCTGGAAGGTAAAAATGAATTCCATTGTGGAGCCGTATGCACTGCACAAAGGATGCCTGTACGGTTGTTAATCCTATCTTTTTTTTATTATCTTTGACTCATCATGATAATGATGTAAGATAGAGAAAACCATTTATTAAATCATCAGGGTAATGATCCATCAACCTGCTAGTTCTTTTTATGAGGCACAAACGGTAGAATTTATCCTGGAAGCGAAAGAACTACTGAGGCTGCGCGAAATCCTCACAAGGGTTTATGTACAAAGAACAGGCAAACCCTTATGGGTTATATCCGAAGACATGGAAAGGGATGTTTTTATGTCAGCAACAGAAGCCCAAGCTCATGGAATTGTTGATCTTGTAGCGGTTGAATAACAAATAGCAGGTATTTCACGCAAAAATCCGAAATTTTCGATTTTCTCTTTTTACCGGGGTTAATATATTACTATTAATCATATTAATTATTAATATCGAATATAGAAGTAATTCATAATCATCCGGTTAGGATTGATCTAAACCAACTCATTATGTATACAATTCAACATGCCAACTATTAAACAACTTATTAGAAACACAAGACAGCCAATCAGAAATGTCACCAAATCGCCCGCCCTTCGGGGATGCCCTCAGCGTCGAGGAACATGTACTAGGGTGTATGTGCGACTCGTTTAGACCATGGACCGGGACAAAAGAAAGTACAAAATTTTTCCCGTATCAGTTATAAGTACAGTGAATAGGATAGAATGAATGGAAGAAATCCGTTCACTACCGAAAATAAATAAACAAAGATTTATCGTATCCTTTTATTGTGTATCAAATTTATGGTTTCTATTGGTGCAAATCCAATCATCTCTATTTTCAATTTTAGATGAGAAAGAATTCCCCATTGGTAACAAATGCTTATCCATTAAGCAGAGGAAATCCTATTTAACAGAAGGATTATAGCCTTATTCTTCCAAGAACGGACTAAGAGGGTCAGCTACCCAACCAATCTTCATAATTAAATACCGTTACTGTATAGGTAGATCTCGTTGTGAAAGACCGATTACTAGATAATTCATGGGTAGAGCCAAAGAGGGTGAACTGTACAAGTTAACAATAACATTGATGAAATAAAAGAAGGAGCTCCGGTGTATAGAGAGGACCTCACCGTTTAAGAAGTAACCATAGAAACGAAGGAACCCACTATTTCTTTATCCATTTCTATTTTTATTTATTTACTCTATTTTTGTTTTTTATACCTAGTAAAAATACTATTTCGTATTTTGGGGTGATTAGAACAAAAAAAGAAATAGTGGTCGGGAAGGTTATAGTAGCAAAAGCCATTGGAATTTTTATTTTATACATTGGAAAAATACGTTTTGTTATTAATAGACTAGGAAAGGAGAAAGGAATAACTGAAAGAAAGGAAATCCATTAGTTATTCATCAAAGTTTCATTTATTCAATGACTAGAATTAAACGAGGATATATAGCTCGGAGACGTAGAACAAAAATTCGTTTATTTGCATCAAGCTTTCGAGGGGCTCATTCAAGACTTACTCGAACTATTACTCAACAGAAAATAAGAGCTTTGGCTTCAGCTTATCGGGATAGAGGTAGGCAAAAAAGAAATTTTCGACAGTTGTGGATCGCTCGAATAAATGCAGTAATTCGATCTAATAAGGTAGACTACAGTTATAGTAGATTCATACACAATCTGTACAAGAGGCAGTTGCTTCTTAATCGTAAAATACTTGCCCAAATCGCGATATTAAATAGAAATTGTCTTTATATGATTTCCAATGAGATCATAAAATACGAAGATTGCAAAGAATCCAGCGGAATGCTTAAAATGGAGTTCTCTGGAGAATGAACTCCGAGAAGGTAGAGTAGAAATTAGTATGATAAAATATGATAAAGTGGTCAAAATGAGCAAATATGTTCAATAAAAAAAAAAACGATTTATTCTTCTTCCACTATTCTTTCTTTTTCTTACGACACGACAATCGAATCTAGATTTTCGGATTTTTCGAACAAAGAATCAATCTGCGGTTGAGTTTGGATTAGAATTTTAATTCAATTAAAGAGTAAGCTAAGTCTATTTATTCCTGGTTCTAAGACCAATAGTTCTAGCGGTCGACTCGCTTCTTTCAAATTGTTTCTCATTATTAAGAAAAGGTAACAAAGATAAAATACGAGCTTGTTTTATAGCAATAGTAATTAAGCGTTGCTGTTTTAAGGTCAATCTATTTACCCGTCTAGATAATATTTTTCCTTGTTCACTAATAAATCGACTAATTAAACTCATGTTTCTATAATCAATTCGATCCCCCGATGGAATCGGGGGCAAACGCCTACGAAAAGATCGTTTGGATTTAAGAAAGAGTCGCTTGGATTTATCCATGGTTTTTTTATTCCTTATCCCGAAAATCCTATTTCTTAATTCTAAATCATTTTAGATCCGATCGAAATAGGATTTGGTTTGTTTATATTTAAATCTAAAATATGTCTAATATATGTAATTTTTCATCTTCCTTGGATTGGAAAAGGGTGACACACAGCCGATCGGTTCGATCTATTTCTTTATCTCCCCATGAATCGTATGTTTGTAACACCGGGGACAGAATTTTCTCAATTCCAATCGACTAGGCGTATTGTGTCGATTCTTTTGAGTAATATATCTGGAAATCCCTATTGATTCCTTATTAACACCGTTTCGAACACAACGAGTACATTCCAAAATAACAGTTACTCGGGCATCTTTACCCTTGGCCATGAACCTCCCTTGGATTTTTGATTCACGCAACTCTTCCATTTTCCGATCCAAAATGAAGAAAAAAAGAAAAATTGGTAACTCGAAATAAAATTATGAAAGATTTCGTTACAATCAAATATTAAAATATAGTAATACAATAATTTCTAAATTTAGAATCGCAGTACAGTTTTTCATTTAAGTATTTTGTATGATATTGTTGCCCTAGCCATCACATTTTCATTTTCGTTCTCACTCTTTTATTAATTAAATTTGAACCTGGCGCCGCGTCCGAGTTTGACTGAGGTTGAATCCATTTTGATTCTTTCTAACTTATTCTAAGTCTAAAAACTCTAAAAAAAAGAAGGGGGAAGGGGATTAGTCAAAGATATTTGATTGTTTTTCTAATCTTCTTCACCCCTTCCCAAGTCAATAACTAGAATGAAAAAAACGGGAATACCAACGCATCCGGGAATAAACGATTGATCTCGATTAATAGACCCGCTAAAGCCCCGAACCATATAGTACTTACTACCGGTGCCACGGAGAGATATGTTTTTAGATCTCGCATTGAAAACCCTCCTACTTTATAGTAATTTGTAATACATACTGGTATTACATACCATCAAATGTATATATAGTTAATAACCGCTTGTATTGTCCGCGGAATTCCTAATTCAAATTGAAATGTACAACAGTTCAATTCGGTAGATATTCCCTTTTTTATTAAAAAAAATATGTAGCTTTCCGCCCCACCCCAAATATTCATTTTTCTTTACGGCGGATTTAATATTTATTATTTCATACGTATATAAGTCTTTTTATTATTTTTATTATATTTTATATATGATATGAGACAAAAAAGAAGAAATGGCAAGATAATTTGTGTATACCAATGGAGGAAATAAATAAAAAATGTGGAAAACAAGACAGGGATTCTCTACAATAACACTGTAGACCAATTGAAAGGGATGTAGCGCAGCTTGGTAGCGCGTTTGTTTTGGGTACAAAATGTCACGGGTTCAAATCCTGTCATCCCTACCTATTACTTATCTTCTGAACAGTAACGAGGAATCAATTGAGATCCATAAAAATTGAACATACATATATCGAATCAATCTTTTTTTATTTAATTTTATGATATTCTCTATGATAATATATGTATCGAAGATATATTCGGGTTGCTTTTAGTTTGATAATAAAACGCTCTTAGTTCAGTTCGGTAGAACGCGGGTCTCCAAAACCCGATGTCGTAGGTTCAAATCCTATAGAGCGTGATTCGATTCTTGTTGTTGTTAAATCAAAATGATACTGAAATAATTCAACAGAAATCAAAATTTTACCTCCTATAAAGCAAGTAGGGGGTCAATCAAAAAAAAGAACTGTTAATTAATCAAAGGTCCAACTGATCCCCCCGTCTGTATTGTAAATATGCGGTCACAAATAATCCAGCCAAAGTAATAGGAATTAGACCTAATACGATTCCAAATAGAAAAACTTCAATCATTTCAATTTAGTTGAACGAGGAAAAGGAGAGGTAATATCTATCCTTAAAATATTAATCGGTATTGCCCATGAATCTCAATGACCAAGAATTCGAAATTGAATTGACAAGGTAAAGAACTCTACAATATATAGAATATATTGAATAACACCGAAATCTTTCTTTTTTTTGAATTGTGCATTCAATGAATTTTAATCAAATAAGTCGTATCTTGTTCAGACCGATAAATAGAGCTGAGGTTATAGTTAAAACTGCTAGTAGAAAACCGAAATAACTAGTGATAGTAGGCATGACGAGGCTAAATGAAATACGTTATTTTTATCCATATGTTTATAAAGCACTTCCCTAAGTTTCTATTTTTGAAAGATACGCGGATGGATAAGTAAAAATACTAATTGAAAAAATATATTCAATTGAAAGTTTTTGATTCATCTATTATTATGATTATAGATGATACTAACAAAAATCTTGTGACATAGGTAAGAAATCAATTCATCATCTGTCTCTCTATCCCGCAATTCGGAATCAAGGGATTCATTGAACAACTCTTGAGTTTTCAAAACAAATATTCTTATTATAAAGAATTTATAAACAATAATTTAATATATAAATCTAGTAAATATATAAATCTATTAAATGGATTCTAAATAATTAGAAAGAAAAAAAAAAAAAAAAAAAGAAAAATAATAAATAAACTATGTTGTGTAACTTGATTCCAAAAATGAAATGCTCTTTGAATCGCTGAAGAATGAATGACCTTATAATGCCCTTTATTTATGAAATTGTATTCCCACTAATTAGATTTTATGTAGTGGGTTCATTTCCATAAAATCTTTTTTAAAAAGAAAAAAAGTATCGCACGATCAGATCACTCGAAACTAGGTTCTCCATTTATTCTTATTCTTTCCATATTAAAAACATTCTTCTAATTAGTTGAAGAACGATCGTTTGAGTCTAATATAAAACAATAATGCGTGCATTACGAATATTTATTATTCTTCTATTCGTTGTTCTGTTTCGTTCATCGAATCCTATGTACTACTGTTACTTGTTACTGGACGACTAACCAATTCCTTAAAATAAAAAAAGATTCAAACAAAAATATAACTACAAACACAAAAGAAATATTTCGAGATTTCACGTCTAATTTCATTGAATTTTGGGACTATTAGAATCTGCTTCCTAAATTATTATAAACCAACCAGTCGGATTCACATTTTACCCAATCTTCGCTTTCTAGCCCGAAGCCAATAACCGATAGAATCCTTAATACTACAGACAGGCATTTTCAGAATTTTCTATTGAATGAATGGTATATGATTCTACATCGACAAGCAGCAAGAAAAGAAGAAACAAATTATATTATTTAGTTTTAGTGCTTCATTTTGATACTTATTGTGAAATTGCGTTGCTGCGTCAGAAGAAGGATAGCTATACTGATTCGGTATACTCTAAAAACACCCTCGGTACAATATTGACGATCTTACAAAGATAAAATTTCAGTTAATTTCCATTTACTGATCTCATCTTTTACGGAATCGATCCCCCTTTTGACTGTACAAGAATATGTGGAGCTCGGCATGTCTGGAAGCACAGGAGAACGTTCTTTTGCTGATATTATCACCAGTATTCGATACTGGGTCATTCATAGCATTACTATACCTTCTCTATTCATTGCAGGTTGGTTATTCGTCAGCACGGGTTTAGCTTACGATGTTTTTGGAAGCCCTCGTCCAAATGAGTATTTTACAGAGAGCCGACAAGGAATTCCATTAATAACTGGCCGTTTTGATTCTTTGGAACAACTCGATGAATTTAGTAGATCTTTTTAGGAGGACCAAATGACTATCGATAAAACTTATCCTATTTTTACAGTGCGATGGTTAACTGTTCACGGACTAGCTGTACCTACCGTTTCTTTTTTAGGGTCAATATCAGCAATGCAATTCATCCAACGATAAACCTAATCCGAATTATAGAGCTATGACACAATCAAATCCGAACGAACAAAATGTTGAATTGAATCGTACCAGTCTTTACTGGGGGTTATTACTCATTTTTGTACTTGCTGTTTTATTTTCCAATTATTTCTTCAATTAAATAAAAGAAAATACTAAATAATAGTACGAATTATCTTATCCCATTCGGAAGGATATCATCTCATAATTATCTATGACTGTTTCTGTCTCTAGCACGACCACTTGATGAAATGGGGAGGGAAGTGGGACAAATGGCCGAGACTACTGGAAGGATTCCTCTTTGGATAATCGGTACTGTAACTGGTATTCCTGTGATCGGTTTAGTTGGTATTTTCTTTTATGGTTCATATTCCGGCTTAGGTTCATCTCTGTAATAATCGGATGAACTGAGTTGGAGACATGAAAGCGTAAGAACTCAACAGGATCCCCCTCAAATCAGAAAAAAAGAGGGGGTAGGTCCCGTTGAGCTCTTACTAATTAGAATTAGACTAATTTATTCATATAAATGAAAAAATGGATCTTTCCTATTTTTTCAAAAAACTTCATTTCTTTCTGATTCTGAATTGCTTCAAAAAAAAAATTGATTCAGACCATCTCTTTCGCGATCGTATCGGTCGATACTTTCATTTCAAAGCGAAAAAAAGAAAGAGAGAATCACTCGATTCCCTCTTTCTGGATGATACAATCCCAATATAACAATATTATATTTCTATCGATCAGATATCACAAACCCTTTAAATAGATTAAAATATACTAATAGAATTTTCTATAGTTATTTTAATATAAAATAGAATTGAAAAATTCATTGAATTTGTTCACTACTTATGTAATAAATCGAAAAAAAGGTTCTGATAAACCGGGAAAAATTGAAACTAAGAATAGAGATCTTTGACGAACGGGATCAAGAATAATTCATTAGTTTATTATTTCGACACCAGAACAAGAAAAGGAATTTTTCTGGTATCGAATACTAGAAAGATGCATAATTCCTTCTAGAATCCTTTGTTCCCTTCATTTTTTTTCTATTCTCCATTTACTTATCTTATTTTTAATATCTACTCTATTTTTATTCTATTAGAATAAAAATAGACACATTCAATGACATTTCAATCTGGCACCAGTGACATAATAATCATAATAATACCGCTCCTATTTGTATTGTAAAAAACAAAGAAATAAAGAAGAGGTAAAATAGTCTTCCTGACAATATAATATCCATACTATGACTAGTAATGCGGTACAAGTAATTACCGAAATAGGGTCGAAAAAGAATAAAAAAAAAAACAAGGGAAAAAGTTTTTCATAATTTTTTGATCATACATAATTAAATTATAGAATTGCCAACAAGAATTTGGTTTTTTTTACGAACTTTATTTGATAAATCCCCAGATTTAGAAATTCATTTCGGACAATTGAACCTTCTCAAACTGTTTCTTTTTAAGAACTAAAAAGATTTGTGCCAAAATAACAGATGCAAAAAAGAACAAAAGGCCTTGGACACGTAATGGATCTTGAAGGACGATTTCCGCATCTCCCTGACCAAATCCTCCCACATTAGGATTACTCGTTAATGGTTGATCAAGTTTGATGGATTCGCCCTCTGAAACAAGAAGTTCTGGTCCTGGAGGGATAATATCAACCACTTGACGCCCATTCGCTGCATCCACTATGGTTATTTCATATCCTCCTTTTTCTTTTCGTATTATTTTGCTTACTATCCCTGCTGCTGTAGCATTATAAACATTATTATTACTCTTACTCCCGTCGGGATAAATCTGACCCCTTCCCCTGTTCCCGCCTACGTATATGGGATATTTTAAGAAGTGAACATCTTTCTTAGTCGCAGGGTCCGGGGAAAGAATAGGAAAGGTGATTTCACTATATTTCTGACCAGGAACAGGACCTATCACAAGAATATTTTTTTTAGTGGGACGATAGCTCTGAAAAGAAAGATTGCCCATCTTTTCTTTAATCTCGGGAGAAATACGATCGGGGGGGGCTAATTCAAACCCCTCGGGTAAAATAAGAACAGCCCCCACATTCAAACCACCCTTTTTACCATTCGCAAGAACTTGTTTCAGTTGCATATCATAAGGAATTCGAACAACTGCTTCAAATACAGTATCAGGAAGTACCGCTTGTGGAACCTCGATATCCACGGGCTTATTAGCTAAATGGCAGTTGGCGCAGACAATACGGCCGGTTGCTTCTCGTGGATTTTCATAACCCTGTTGTGCAAAAATGGGATATGCATTTGAAACGGGTGCCCAAGTTATTATATATATCATGAGTGATACGGAAATAGATCGAGTAATCTCTTCCTTTATCGAAGAAAAGGTATTTCTAGTTTGCATGGTCCAATCATTGAGCCCAAAAATTTCTACAATAAAATTAGGTAGGTCCCTAGTATAGTTCCCTATCCATGATTCTGCTATTTACTGAAATAAAGTTACTCGAATATAGGAGGCATCCTTCGCGATGGGTAGAAGGAATAAGTACAATTTTGAATGTTTTACTTATGTACAAAGTAACAAACATTATATTTTTCAGTCATTCATTGAATGATAAATCACTACAAGTGAGGGAGATACACGATTTAAATAACGGAAGATCCAATATTTTAAAATTGTGTCAAGAATGACTGGAAAAGTGGAAACAAGACCGGATATAATTTGATCGTTATGAGAAAATCCAAAATCTTTGTAGACAGAACCAATCATTAGTTCCCAACCATGGGGTGAATGAAATCCTATACATAAATCAGTTAATAAAAGAATAGAAAAAGCTTTTATTGTGTCGCTTAAGTTATATAGGAACTCTTGAACCCAAGAGTTAAGAATAACAAGTTCTTCATTACCAAGAATAGAATAACCACTTAGAATAACGAAACAGATTATATTTGTCGAGAAGTGCAAAATCATATGGATACGATCCTCATTGTGCATCTTGATCAATTGGATCGTTTCTTTGTAGATTCCGATACGAAGCTTTTGTAGATGTGTTTCTGGGTATTCCTTTAGCATTTCGTCCAAGAGAAAGAGTTCCTCTAATTCTAGAACTTTTTTTATAATACTCTTTTCTTGAATATCATTCAAAAAAATTTCGGATTGACCAGTATTCCACCAATTAGTAACCCAAGATTCTAGGCTTTTATTAAATGAAAGAGAGATCCACCAGGGCAAAAATACTATAGATGCAAGATATAGAAGGGGAATGAATGCTTTCTTTTTTTCCATTTTTTCGTCTTTTATTTTTTAATGAACTCACTTCATTCGTTAACTCTCTACACTACTAATATTTATATCAAACATAAGTTCTATTACAAGTCATATGCATACTATTATGAATCCATTCCCTGTTTTTTAGTTTTTGATTTGTGATTTATTAGTTAATCCTTGAATTTCGAAATAATACAGAAAGAAAATAACAAAGAATCCACTTTTTTTTGTTACTGTGCAGTTGATTTACATACGGATCAAAATTTCGGACAAAGAAAGTTTTCTGGCTGTTCCGTATACGTCTGCTTTGGGTCAAATGAGCATTCTGAAGAAATTCCAGTTAAGTTATTATACTATTACTATGGTCTATAAAAAAGACTATTCTTTCATTTCAGTTTTATCCCTCTTGCTACGAACAAAATTCATTCTGAACTTCATTTTTCAAAAAACTTCAATTGGTACACGCAAGAAATAGGCCAATTCGGCAGCCTTTTGCTCAATTTCTCGTGGGGTCAGATTCTGATCGGTACGCGTCAAGGGAATGGCCCCTTGGCCTCTTATTTCCATATAAAGGACACGACGTGCATAAATACCCTCTTTAACTTCTATTCTGATGGACTGAATGTCTTTCATAAGGAATCGTAGGAAGATTCGACGATTTTTTCCAGGAAACCCCCAACGAAAAATAGACACTATTTCTTCTTTTCTATCGAATCGATCATAACCGCTACCTACATTCCACAAAATTGTGCACCACAAATAGGAGCTAATAAAGAGACCGGCAATCCCATAGAAAGACATTACGATCCCCTGTGGAAAAAAAATTATTTGCTGAGACGGAAATAAAGCTATCAAATCCCTACCAAGATAACTGGAAGTTCCAACCAATAAAAACCCTAATGAACCTAAAAAAAGGATAAAGGCCCAGCAGAAATTGCTGATTTTTCGAGATCCTCTTATAAATTCTATCCATATACGTTCTGATCGCCAATTCATACTAGATCTCGTTGCATTTTATTGGAATTAAGAGAATCAAAAAAAATCTATTTTACTTTTTTTGTTTCCGAAGTAACTCTAATCAACTAGCACTATTTTGATGTGAACCTTTACTTTAGATCTAAGTAATTCATCGAATTACTTAGATCTAAAATAATAACATCACCTTTATATGATTCCCTATAGATACCTACATCCATATAGGTATATTGATTTTATATCTCAAACATTTGTCGCCCGATCTCTTATCTATTTTCTATTTTGAAACTTATCTATTTTCTATTTTGAAATACTTCTAATTGATTTCCTCAGATATCATGTTTACGTATGTATAATCGCTTATGTTTGGAGTAAGCCACATGTTAGATTCTAGTCTACTAAATAGATAGCTGTGTTATCGTCAAAGTCTAAGTTTTGAAAAAAAAAAATAGACAGCATATTTAAAAAATCTTGTTTTTTTGAACATGAAGAAATAAAGAAGCCATTGCAATTGCCGGAAATACTAGGCCCACTAAAGGCACAAAAATAGAGGGTAAGGTGGTGAGAGTTGTCATAGAATATGGATACCTCGACTTAATATTTTCATTGTTATATTAATAGTTTTACCTGTTATTTATTGATTGTTATAAAAGGTATCTTATAATTATACTAATTCAATATATAATTATACTAAGTAATATCTACGTGAGTATATATAGAAAAGGAATGAGGAATGTCGAATTAAATAAATGGACTTACTCATCTTTCGACATGAGATATATGTATCATAATAGACGTTTGCATTATTTTAGTTATTATCTTGTCTTAGCATTTTTTTTTAATAAAATTTCATAAAGATTTTCGTACAAATTCCCAAAAAGGTAGTTATAATCCGATCCAACAACAAGGATTCTTAGTAAAACTAGAGATCCGCTAGAGATGTAGAAAGATGCAAGACTCTATGCCGCTATTTGCTATAGTTGAAGTATATATACACATGTAATGTTAAGAAGGGAGCATGAAATTCATTTTCTTCCCCGTGCCAAATTTTGCGGAAGAAATAAAAAAAAAAAGAATTCATTTTTTAAGTTAAGTAAGGCTTTACTTGATTGAATTTTGATTCGAGGGAACGAAAGCGTGGAGCTGAAATAACTCACTCACAACACCTTTTAAAGGATTACGTGGTACGATTAGATCGAATAAGCCCTTATCGAATAAAGATTCAGCCTCCTGTGAACCCTCAGGGACTGCCTTATTCAATGTTTGTTCAATTACTCTTTTACCCGCAAATGCGATGTAGGCATTCGGTTCGGCAATAATGATATCCCCCAACATACCAAAACTAGCTGTCACCCCACCAGTAGTAGGAGATGTAAGGATTGCTACATAGAATAATTTTTTATTTGATTGATAATCATATAAAGCGGAAGATATTTTTGCCATTTGCATCAAGCTCAAACTTCCTTCTTGCATGCGTGCTCCTCCCGAAGCACACACTAAAATAAGAGGTAAAAATTGATTGGTAGCATACTCGATCAAACGGGTGATTTTCTCTCCTACTACGGATCCCATACTACCCCCTATAAACTGAAAATCCATAACCCCAATTGCTACTGGAATATCATTTAATTTACCTGTGCCTGTTTGAATAGCCTCAGTTAATCCTGTCTTTCTTTGATAAGAAGAAAGACGATCTTTATAAGTATAAAGTTGATTCTCCGAATCAAATTGAATGGGATCCAAAGAGACCATGTCTTCATCCATAGGGTCCCAAGTACCTGGATCAATCAAAAGTTCGATTCTATCTGAACTACTCATTTTCAAATGGTATCCACATTGTTGACAAATATTCATTTTTGATTTAAAAATTTTCTTATAATTTAATCCATAACAATTTTCGCATTGAACCCACAAATGCCTGTATTTTTTAGTTAGATCTAGATCATTAGAACGTTCTGTTGTAGTTAAATTTTTTCTATGCGTGCTAGTTCTTATACTGAAACTCTCACTTTGACTACTATTTCCACCTTCAGCACAAATAGAACTATAAATGTAACTGTCACTGTAATTGTGACTACCACTTAAAATGTAACTATCAATACAGATTTGAGTCCAAAGATAACTGTCAATGCAACTATTAATGTGATTATTCCAACTATATT
>NW_026124647.1:10000-23874 GCF_025177605.1 Cucumis melo | reverse complement strand
CCAAAGCTCTTATTTTCTGTTGAGTAATAGTTCGAGTAAGTCTTGAATGAGCCCCTCGAAAGCTTGATGCAAATAAACGAATTTTTGTTCTACGTCTCCGAGCTATATATCCTCGTTTAATTCTAGTCATTGAATAAATGAAACTTTGATGAATAACTAATGGATTTCCTTTCTTTCAGTTATTCCTTTCTCCTTTCCTAGTCTATTAATAACAAAACGTATTTTTCCAATGTATAAAATAAAAATTCCAATGGCTTTTGCTACTATAACCTTCCCGACCACTATTTCTTTTTTTGTTCTAATCACCCCAAAATACGAAATAGTATTTTTACTAGGTATAAAAAACAAAAATAGAGTAAATAAATAAAAATAGAAATGGATAAAGAAATAGTGGGTTCCTTCGTTTCTATGGTTACTTCTTAAACGGTGAGGTCCTCTCTATACACCGGAGCTCCTTCTTTTATTTCATCAATGTTATTGTTAACTTGTACAGTTCACCCTCTTTGGCTCTACCCATGAATTATCTAGTAATCGGTCTTTCACAACGAGATCTACCTATACAGTAACGGTATTTAATTATGAAGATTGGTTGGGTAGCTGACCCTCTTAGTCCGTTCTTGGAAGAATAAGGCTATAATCCTTCTGTTAAATAGGATTTCCTCTGCTTAATGGATAAGCATTTGTTACCAATGGGGAATTCTTTCTCATCTAAAATTGAAAATAGAGATGATTGGATTTGCACCAATAGAAACCATAAATTTGATACACAATAAAAGGATACGATAAATCTTTGTTTATTTATTTTCGGTAGTGAACGGATTTCTTCCATTCATTCTATCCTATTCACTGTACTTATAACTGATACGGGAAAAATTTTGTACTTTCTTTTGTCCCGGTCCATGGTCTAAACGAGTCGCACATACACCCTAGTACATGTTCCTCGACGCTGAGGGCATCCCCGAAGGGCGGGCGATTTGGTGACATTTCTGATTGGCTGTCTTGTGTTTCTAATAAGTTGTTTAATAGTTGGCATGTTGAATTGTATACATAATGAGTTGGTTTAGATCAATCCTAACCGGATGATTATGAATTACTTCTATATTCGATATTAATAATTAATATGATTAATAGTAATATATTAACCCCGGTAAAAAGAGAAAATCGAAAATTTCGGATTTTTGCGTGAAATACCTGCTATTTGTTATTCAACCGCTACAAGATCAACAATTCCATGAGCTTGGGCTTCTGTTGCTGACATAAAAACATCCCTTTCCATGTCTTCGGATATAACCCATAAGGGTTTGCCTGTTCTTTGTACATAAACCCTTGTGAGGATTTCGCGCAGCCTCAGTAGTTCTTTCGCTTCCAGGATAAATTCTACCGTTTGTGCCTCATAAAAAGAACTAGCAGGTTGATGGATCATTACCCTGATGATTTAATAAATGGTTTTCTCTATCTTACATCATTATCATGATGAGTCAAAGATAATAAAAAAAAGATAGGATTAACAACCGTACAGGCATCCTTTGTGCAGTGCATACGGCTCCACAATGGAATTCATTTTTACCTTCCAGCGAAGGAATAGAAAATATAGGATCTAGCAGACCCAGAGCAGTAAATGATCCAATAACCACCCTTCCTTTTTTTTAGTAATTTCAAAATACTATGATGGTTCCGTTGCTTTATGATTTCGTTTGTTATTCAGCAATCCCAAAGTTTCTTTTTTTTATTTTTTTTCTTAAAAATAAATATTTCGTAGTCTTTCATAACAGAAATATTGTTAAGAGTCTTCCGTCGTGAAAACAAAAAAGTTTGTGACGCTGAAAGAGGCCTCCGCGATAAATCAGCCTACAATCGGAAATGCCTTTTATCTCATACTACTCTTTCGATACATAACCTAATGGTTTAGAAAAAAAAAATTCTCATATCGAATTCAAAGTGCCATGCTATTATTACTTAATATTTTATATGGCGAAGGCATAGTTTTCTTTTTGTCTAAAAAAAACTCATTGGCGCCGAGCGTGCGGGAATGCTAGACGTTTGGTAATTTCTCCTCCGACTAGAATAAAAGATCCCATTGAAGCGGCTAATCCCATGCATATTGTCTGTACATCTGGTTGCACAAATTGCATAGTATCATAAATACCTAATCCGCTTATTACCCCTCCACCGGGAGAGTTTATAAATAAATACAGATCTTTGGTATCATCCTCCATACTGAGATATACCATAAGACTAATAAGTTGATTCGAAATATCACTATCAACCTCTTGGCCTAAAAAAAGTAATCTTTCTCGATAAAGTCGGTTGATTAGGATAAAATTGTATCCCTTAAGAACCGTACGGGCACCTTTTGATGCATACGGTTCAAAAAAAATAGCGAAAAAAGAATCAATGTTTAGATTTTAGCCTTCTTTAGAGGACTCTTTCTAACTTCTAATGAAGGGGCTTTTTCTTACCTTCCATTTTTTTTTCAAAATGGATGAGTTTTGTCCTTTGGCCCGCGGTCGTTTATCTATACTATAAATTTCAATAAATAAAAAAACAATTCATTAAATTTTCAATTTATCGAACTAACTTTTCATTGATATATTGTTTCATCGAGATTCAATTTCAATTCCGATGTCATTTTCTTGTTCCAAAATGGTCTTCTTCAATTCTTTTAGGTTTATGCTCTACTCCGAGTCAAGATCTGCCCGATTTGGATTTGCACATATA
Source organism: Cucumis melo (assembly GCF_025177605.1). Lineage (NCBI taxonomy): Eukaryota > Viridiplantae > Streptophyta > Magnoliopsida > Cucurbitales > Cucurbitaceae > Cucumis > Cucumis melo. The sequence goes on along the minus strand of NW_026124647.1, from coordinate 21,156 downwards.
GGACAAATGCCCCAATAGCATGGCTTTTTGCTACGACTTCTTTTTTTTTTTCAATTTACTTCATATTACTCGATTGATTAAAAGTTTTCTATCAATGCTATTGATAAATCGAATATGATACAAGTAGTAGTAATCATAGAATAGATAGATTCCAAATTGAGTTTTTTCTAAGCGGAGCCTGGATACTTCATTTTATTAGTACAACCGAGAAAACCATAAATTATTCTAATTGATAATATTAATCTGGATACCCCCCAAAAAATAGATCTAATTGCACTTCACGCTCCAAATTTTTGATGATTAAATCAATCCGTCTTGGGCGAAAGAGAGGATATCTCGATCGGGGGAGAGAACGGGGAAATACCATATGACCCAATATATCTGACAAGTCGCACTATAGGTCAACCCACGATGCGTCTTCCTCTCCGGGACTTCGAAAAGGTACTTTTGGAACACCAATAGGCATTAAAGCAAAGAAAAAAGAATTAAGTACTATAGCTAACTTTGATGTGGAAGCGTAACAACGGGTTTATTGTCTTAATAAATAAGATGGGCCTTTATCAGATTTTATCTTTTAGCATATTTTATACATAGATTTAATAAGTTCATAAAAAAGGAAAACAGAATTAATAAGGGAAACTTCTTCCCGAATAGGTTTTTGAATGATGAACAAGTATGTATACATTCACTCCTATAAAATAGGATCAATTCCCATCTACCATTGCGTATTGGTACTTATCGAGTATAGAATAGATCTGCTTCTTTTTGTTCCTACGAATAGAATCGAATTGTTCCATTATTACTAAAAGAATAGACTAAATATTAATCCTTTCGCCAAGATAATCCCCTCAAAAGGGGAGGTCCGTAGCATAGTTTTTTTTTTCAGTGCAATAAAGTTACATAGTGTCTATTTTTCCTTGATAAAGGGGTATTTCCATGGGTTTGCCTTGGTATCGTGTTCATACCGTTGTATTGAATGATCCCGGTCGTTTGCTTTCTGTTCATATAATGCATACAGCTCTAGTTGCTGGTTGGGCCGGTTCAATGGCCCTATACGAATTAGCAGTTTTTGATCCCTCTGATCCTGTTCTTGATCCAATGTGGAGACAGGGTATGTTCGTTATACCCTTCATGACTCGTTTAGGAATAACCAATTCATGGGGGGGTTGGAGTATCACAGGAGGGACTATAACGAATCCGGGTATTTGGAGTTACGAAGGTGTGGCCGGAGCACATATTGTGTTTTCTGGATTGTGCTTCTTAGCAGCTATCTGGCATTGGGTGTATTGGGATCTAGAAATATTTTGTGATGAACGTACAGGAAAACCTTCTTTGGATTTGCCGAAGATTTTTGGAATTCATTTATTTCTCTCAGGGTTGGGTTGCTTTGGTTTTGGTGCATTTCATGTAACCGGATTGTATGGTCCGGGAATATGGGTATCCGATCCTTATGGATTAACCGGAAGGGTACAAGCCGTAAATCCTGCGTGGGGTGTCGAAGGGTTTGATCCTTTTGTTCCGGGCGGAATAGCCTCGCATCATATTGCAGCAGGTACATTGGGCATATTAGCGGGCCTATTCCATCTTAGTGTTCGTCCGCCCCAACGTCTATACAAAGGATTACGTATGGGAAATATTGAAACCGTCCTTTCCAGTAGTATCGCTGCTGTATTTTTTGCAGCTTTTGTTGTTGCTGGAACTATGTGGTATGGTTCAGCAACTACCCCGATTGAATTATTTGGGCCCACTCGTTATCAATGGGATCAGGGATACTTCCAGCAAGAAATATATCGAAGAGTTAGTACCGGGTTAGCCGAAAATCAAAGTTTATCAGAAGCTTGGTCTAAAATTCCTGAAAAATTAGCTTTTTATGATTATATCGGGAATAATCCCGCAAAAGGTGGATTATTCAGAGCGGGTTCCATGGACAACGGGGATGGAATAGCTGTTGGTTGGTTAGGACACCCTGTTTTTAGAGATAAAGAAGGGCGCGAACTTTTTGTACGCCGTATGCCGACCTTTTTTGAAACATTTCCGGTTGTTTTGGTAGACGGAGACGGAATTGTTAGAGCCGATGTTCCTTTTCGAAGAGCAGAATCGAAGTATAGTGTTGAACAGGTCGGTGTAACTGTTGAGTTCTATGGCGGTGAACTCAATGGAGTCAGTTATAGTGATCCTGCTACTGTGAAAAAATATGCTAGACGTGCTCAATTGGGTGAAATTTTTGAATTAGATCGTGCTACTTTGAAATCCGATGGGGTTTTTCGTAGCAGTCCAAGGGGTTGGTTTACTTTTGGGCATGCTTCCTTTGCTTTGCTCTTCTTCTTCGGACACATTTGGCATGGTGCGAGAACCTTGTTCAGAGATGTCTTTGCTGGTATTGACCCAGATTTGGACGCTCAAGTAGAATTTGGGGCATTCCAAAAACTTGGAGATCCAACTACAAAAAGAGTCTAGTCTGATACAAGATTGCTCTGTTCTTTTTTTCCTTTATTTTTTGATTTGACATAGATAGGGTACCGGATAAATCTTTATTCGGATTGCTTACTTTTCATTTCTTTGACTCTTGTCTTGGTCTTTTTTTTATCCGTAAAAAGATCCCAATTAAACAGGTATGGAAGCTATAATTGTAAACCGAAATCAAATCTATGGAAGCATTGGTTTATACATTCCTCTTAGTCTCGACTCTAGGAATAATTTTTTTCGCTATCTTTTTTCGCGAACCGCCTAAAGTTCCAACTCCAACTAAAAAGGCAAAATGATTTCTCATTATCTCAATTGAAGTAATGAGCCTCACAATATTGTGAGGCTCATTACTTCAACTAGTCCCCGTGTTCCTCGAATGGATCTCTTAGTTGTTGAGAGGGTTGCCCAAAAGCAGTATATAAGGCATACCCAGTAAAACTTACAAGTAAACCAGATATAGAGATGGCAACTAGGGTTGCTGTTTCCATTATTATATAATTTCAAGACCACAATGGATCTATAATAAGATCATTTATTTACAACGGAATGGTATACAAAGTCAACAGATCTCACTGAATAAAAAAAAATATAGGATTATTTATGGCTACACAAACCGTTGACGATAGTTCTAGATCTGGGCCAAGACGAACTGTTGTAGGGGATTTATTGAAACCATTGAATTCGGAATATGGTAAAGTGGCTCCTGGGTGGGGAACTACACCTTTAATGGGTGTCGCGATGGGTTTATTTGCGATATTCCTATGTATTATTTTGGAGATTTATAATTCTTCCATTTTACTGGACGGAATTTCAAGCAATTAGATTCGATTCACAAGAACCCCTAAATAACTTTTCAATAAAAAGGAAAGTCTAAAGTATGTAGGTTTCTGCTTTTTAGCCCACTATTTTTTGGTAGTTCGATCGTGGAATTTATTTTTTTCTGTATTTCCGGAATATGAGTGTGTGACTTGTTAGAATTGATCCTATGGATACGACAGAGAAGAAGTCGGTCATCTTGATGAAGATGATTTGATCTCGTTGGATATTCAGTCTAGGCTAGTATCTGGAGCACAGAATATATGAAATAGATTCCAAAATATTAGAACAAATATTAGAACTATGATTCATACTTATCAGACCTCGTGGCCGGACTCCGAAACAAGAGTTAGAAGTGATAAATAAAAAAAATTTATTCTTTCGTTTCTACTTATTTTGGTTAAAGGATAAACCTTTCTTTAGCTTTTTTCATTATATTCAGTCATTGAATAAGCATTGAATAAGTGATAATCCAAGGGTTCTTACTCAGGGAATTTTTGAACTTTTTTTGGAAGGTTTTTTATTGAATCATCGTGGTTCTAGTCTGAATCTAAGGTTTTAATTGATTCATAGGGTCTTAACAAGATAATTCCTATCAATAATAAAGAAAACAAGAGTAAAGTCGCATTACATACAAATCAAAGAAAAAAAATAGGTAAATAGAAGATTCAAGAGGCCCCTAATGATCAATATAACTATGAATGAGCCGACTTGATATTTGGGCATTATAACTACAAAGAAGACTTTTCGGATTTTGATTCTTTCGTATCTTGATACAAAAAATTGAATCATAGCATTAAGAAGTTTGAAACTTTTTAGTACACATATCCGTTACGAGCGGTATTTGGGTGTTTCTGTTTGAGCCGTACGAGACGAAATTCTCATATACGGTTCTCAGAGGGGGGTCCCCTTGGTTTACCTATCTCAATAAAGTGTATGATTGGTTCGAAGAACGTCTTGAAATTCAGGCGATTGCAGATGATATAACTAGTAAATACGTTCCTCCTCATGTCAACATATTTTATTGTCTAGGAGGAATTACGCTTACTTGTTTTTTAGTACAAGTAGCTACGGGGTTTGCTATGACTTTTTACTACCGTCCGACCGTTACTGAGGCTTTTGCTTCTGTTCAATATATAATGACGGAAGCAAATTTTGGTTGGTTAATCCGATCAGTTCATAGATGGTCGGCAAGTATGATGGTCTTAATGATGATCCTGCACGTATTTCGCGTGTATCTTACTGGTGGATTTAAAAAACCTCGTGAATTGACTTGGGTTACAGGTGTGGTTCTGGCTGTATTGACCGCATCCTTTGGTGTAACTGGTTATTCCTTACCTCGGGACCAAATTGGTTATTGGGCAGTCAAAATTGTAACAGGTGTACCGGAAGCTATTCCAGTAATAGGGTCGCCTTTGGTAGAGTTATTACGCGGAAGTGCTAGTGTGGGACAATCTACCTTGACTCGTTTTTATAGTTTACACACTTTTGTATTACCTCTTCTTACTGCCGTATTTATGTTAATGCACTTCCCAATGATACGTAAGCAAGGCATTTCTGGTCCTTTATAGAGAATAGAAATCATAGATTTGTAATTAGTTATTTATGATTACTCAGGGGGGAAGAAGAGTATTTCATTGCTGCAAATATGGATTATTGAAAAATAAGACATGTATTTGGATATTTCCCTTCAACTCCACGAAATTTTATTCGTTATTTTTCAATAATAGTTGAAGGGAATTCTTCGAAGAGAAAATGGATTATGGGAGTGTGTGACTTGAACTATTGATTGGACCGTGTAGATATATGTCTTTTTATCTGCCACATTGGGATTCACAACAAAATGTGTCTTTATTCCAACCACCGCGAAAGCTCCATACAGAGGGTAGGCTGGTTCGCTTGAAGAGAATCTTTTCCATGATCAGACTTGACCATGTCGTGCATGACCAGGCTCCGTAAGATCCATTAGAATAGGTGATATATATGCCATAATACAGATTATGTTTTATCTATTTCACTTACTTAATAGTATGAAAATGCATTCATTTCCTCTGCATTGACTCGATTTATAATACTATCGGAGTGAAACAAGGGATCTAAAGAAGAACATAGGCTAGACTCTATTAGTAACAAGTAAATCCTTTGGATGTAAAAAGTATCAATATTTTTGGGGGCTAAAGCCCCATCGCAAGGTTTGAGACGACCCAGAAAGCACTTGAACATTATCAACTTTGTAAGCCTACTTGGGTATTGAGCATTTATCTGTACGAACTTAATTCCTTGCAATGGATAATTGTAACTCTTGAAAACGGAATCCGCTAAATTTTTTCTTACATTGAATCACTCATTTATTTTATATATGCTTGGATAAGATATCGATTTTTTTTTTCTGGATCCAGTTGGTTCGTTTGATTTGTGCTCGAGCCGGATGATGAAAAATTATCATGTCCGGTTCTTTCGGGGGATGGATCCATAATAATTCACCTATCCTAATAACAAAAAAACCAGATTTGAATGATCCTGTATTAAGAGCTAAATTGGCTAAGGGTATGGGTCATAATTATTACGGAGAACCCGCATGGCCCAATGATCTTTTATATATTTTTCCAGTAGTCATTCTAGGTACTATTGCATGTAACGTGGGCTTAGCGGTTCTAGAACCATCAATGATTGGTGAACCCGCAGATCCATTTGCAACTCCTTTGGAAATATTGCCGGAATGGTATTTCTTTCCCGTATTTCAAATACTTCGTACAGTGCCAAATAAGTTATTGGGTGTTCTTTTAATGGTTTCCGTACCGGCGGGATTATTAACTGTACCATTTTTGGAGAATGTCAATAAATTCCAAAATCCATTTCGTCGTCCAGTAGCGACAACCGTCTTTTTGATTGGTACCGCAGTAGCTCTTTGGTTGGGTATTGGAGCAACATTACCGATTGATAAATCCCTAACTTTAGGGCTTTTTTAAATTGATTCAATTGTGAAATAAATAAAATATCACGATGTGTGTATCTAGGGAATAGTTGCTTCAAAGTGAATTACCCCTAGATACACATATTTAATGAAATTTTTGATTTATTTTGAGTATACGGATTCTGTTAAAGATTCAAACTTCATTTTCGTCTTTTTTTTTTATAAAGTTTTTTTACAACAAAAATCCAATGGATTTCAAATTTATGCAAAATTCTTTTCCATTTCGAGAATGTCTAATATATGTTTTACGTCTTCTATGCGAAAATGTTTGATTTTCATAAGTTCGTCTGGACTATTATTCAAAAGGTCAAATAATGTATGTATATTGCACCTTTTGAGGCAATTATAGATCCTAGGAGGCAATTCTGATTGGTCAATAAAAATATATTTTAATGCTCTTTCTTTTTTCTTTTTTCTTAGTTTCGCCAATTTCTCATGAAAAGTAAAAAGGGGTAAAGTAACTTTTTGTTTATTATTTTTAAAATGGAAGTTTTCTTTTTCTTCTTCCGCATGTAAAAAAGGAATAAATAAATCAATCAAATTCCGAGAGGCTTCATGAAGTGCTTCTTTAGGAGTTAAACTTCCATTGGTCCATATTTCGAGAAAAAGTATCTCTTGTTTTTCATTCCCATTTACATAAGAATGAATACTATGATTAACATTTCGAACAGGCATGAATATAGCATCCATAGGATAACTTGCGTCTTGAAAATTATTTGGCGTTTGTATATGATATCCGCGATTCCTCTCGATCTTTAATTCAATACAAAAATTAATTGGTTCCGTTAGGTTAGCTATATGCTGTGTATTATCAACGATTTCCACCGAAGGTGGTAAGATGATGTCTTGAGCAGTTACGCATCCAGGACCCTTGACACAAATAGACGCATCACGAGTTCCATACAGATTACTTCTCAATACAATTTCTTTCAAATTCATTAAAATTTCATGTACTGATTCTTGAATACCGACTATGGTAGAGTATTCATGTGGGATTTTTTCAGATTTTGCACGTGTGATACATGTTCCCTCTATTTCTCCAAGCAAAGCTTTTCGCATCGCAATGCCTATAGTATCCCCTTGTCCCTTCATAAGTGGAGACAGAATAAAGCGTCCATAATAAAGACGCTTACTGTCTGCTCTTGATTCAACACACTTCCACTTTAGTGTCCGAGTCGATACTCTGATTTTCTCTCGAACCATAGTAATATTTTTTGATAAAATCATTGAATTATTTATTTCTCTTGAAATTTCTCTTCAATGTTTATTTTTACACACGTCGTTTTTTAGGGGGCCTACAGCCATTATGTGGCATAGGGGTTACATCCCGTATGAAACTTAATAGTATACCGCTTCTCCGAATAGCTCTTAATGCTGCATCTCTTCCGAGACCGGGGCCCTTTATCATAACTTCGGCTCGTTGCATCCCTTGATCCACTACTGCCCGAATAGCATTTCCTGCTGCGGTTTGGGCGGCAAATGGTGTCCCTCTTCTTGTACCTTTGAATCCACACGTACCGGCGGAGGACCAAGAAATTACCCGACCCCGTACATCTGTAACAGTCACAATTGTATTGTTGAAACTTGCTTGAACATGAATAACGCCCTTTGGTATTCTACGCGTACTTTTACGTGAGCTAATACGTCCATTTCTACGTGAACCGATTCTTGGTATGGGTTTTGCCATATTTTATCATCTCATAAATCTAAGTCAGAGATATATGGATATATCCATTTCATGTCAAAACGGATCCTTTAATTTCTTTTTATGTATATATTGTGGGTGGCCTTTAGGGGTCCTTTTTTTTATAAAGATTATCCTTGTCTTTGTTTATGTCTCGGATTGGAACAAATTACCATAATTCGTCTCCGCCTACGGATCAGGCGACATTTTTCACAAATTTTCCGAATGGAGGCCCTTATTTTCATATTTTTTATTCCTTACCTTAATCTACTTATTGGAAGAAAATAAGTTTCTTGAAATTTTCTATTTCGAATTGGATCTCCCTACAAAAAAAAGAATATTGCACGTGAAAAGACTACTTCACCTAATCATTCGAATCTTTGTTTCGTAGTCTATAAATTATACGCCTTCTGGTCCTGGTTGAATCGTAACAACTTACTGAAATTTTGACTCTCTATTACCTAGTATATGGATAAAACTATGTTGAATCCTTCCTGAAACGTAACCTAGAATTGGATCCTCATTATCTAAACAAACCCAAAACATATCATTGGTAAGTGATTCAGTAATTAAACCTTCAGAAATCCTTTTTTGCTCTTTCATTCCAGACGAAACACCCTTCAAAGTATCAATTAATCAAGGGGGAGTCGTATTATAAACTATAAACCCACCTCTTTTCTTTTTTTTTTTTTTTTTACAAATAGGGAAGTTCTGTGTATAATTCGAATATCATAAAGATTACCATATATAACACAAAATTTCGCCGCCGATTCCCTGTAGTCGAGCTTCTCGGTCTGTCATTATACCCCGAGAAGTAGACAGAATTACAATGCCCATTCCGCCTAAAATTCTAGGAATTTTTTGATAGTTAGAATATATTCGGAGACCAGGTCGACTGATCCGTTTTAAATTTAAAATCGTTTTATATGGTCCTTTCCTATTTCTTCTATGTCGTAGGGTTAAAACCCAAAAATCCTTGTTGCTTTCCCGATGTTTCCTTACGTTTTCAATAAAACCTTCTCGTAAAAGTATTTTAACAATGTTTTCGGTGATGTTAGTAGATGGTATTCGAACCATTCCTTTTCTATTCATGTCAGCATTGCGAATAGAGGTTATTATGTTAGCAATAGTGTCCTTACCCATGATAAACGAAAATTATTGGTTACTTAAATTTTTGATCTAATCAACATTCTTTTTTATTAAATAGTTATGAATTTTAAAAGGTATATACGTGATACACAATCTACTAATTAATTTCATTCAAATAGTATAACTATCTCACGGTCTGTCTCATTTTATAATACTTCAGGTGCTAATGAAATTATTTTAGTGAAATTTAACTGTCTCAATTCTCGGGCAATCGCACCAAAAATTCGAGTTCCTTTTGGATTTCCTTCTTGATCAATAACAACCGCAGCATTGTCATCATATCGTATTATCATACCATTTTCTCGTTTGAGTTCTTTACAAGTACGTACAATTACAGCTCTGATCACTTCTGATCTTTCTAGAGGTGTATTTGGGACGGCTTTCTTGATTACAGCAACAATAACGTCACCAATATGAGCATATCGTCGATTACTAGCCCCTATGATTCGAATACACATCAATTCTCGGGCTCCGCTGTTATCTGCTACATTCAAAAGGGTTTGAGGTTGAATCATATTATTTTGGAATCTTTTCTTTCAATGCAAAGGGCGAAGTAAAAAAAAAAAAAAGAAATATTGTTTTTCAAAAAAAAAAAAAATAAATCTGCAATTGTTTTTTTTTCATCTTAAACAAAGATCGCTTTCCTTTGATTCTACATTTCTATCCCGAAGTAATGAATTGGGTTCGTATAGGCATTTTGGATGCCGCTATTGAAATAGCTTTTCTGGCTATATTTTCGGCTACTCCACTCATTTCATAAAGTATTCTACCTGGTTTAACAACAGCTACCCAATATTCGGGGGATCCTTTCCCTGAACCCATACGTGTTTCTGTGGGTCTTAGTGTAACGGGTTTGTCCGGAAATATACGTACCCATATTTTTCCACCGCGTCGTGCATTTCGTGTCATTGCCCTTCGTCCGGCTTCGATTTGTCTCGATGTGATCCAAGCGGGTTCAAGTGCCTGAATAGCGTATCTCCCGAAGCAAATACTATTGCCTCGATAAGATATTCCTTTCATTCTTCCTCTATGGTGTTTACGGAATCTGGTTCTTTTGGGGTTATAGTTGATGGTTATTTCTAAATTCCATCTCTACTACAGAACCGGACATGAGAGTTTCTTCTCATCCAGCTCCTCGCGAATGAAACGATTCAAAAAAATATACATGTATTTACTGATATTTTCTGAATAATAGATTCAATTATGGGATTTTTGATATTTCATTTAATCAATCTATTCGAAATTTGTATATCTTCTTTTCTTTTGATAGAAAACTAAACTGTTTATAGATTCTAGAATAATAGAATAAGTTTTTTTATTATAGTTTTCTAAAAAATTATAGATAATATAATCTCGTTTTGTTATTTTTTCTTTTATTATTAAGGTTATAACAAATCTTTATTTTGTTTTGCCTTTTTTTATCTATTATTATATTTGATCGACCCTAATTTAGAAATATAATAAAATGGAAACGTTCGCGGGCGAATATTTACTCTTTTTATATATGTTTTGGTTCTCGGGTTAGTTAGCCCATGAACCTACCTCTCATAATAAATGGATTGGTCTTGGGTTCCTTCCGCCATCCTACCCAATGAATTATTAGGATTCGTTTTCAATAGAATATTATGTATTCACGGGTTCCCTCGTTCCCATCGCCTCTCGATTAATGGTTAGGTCTTAATTATACAATGGAGCCCGTAATAAAATTTGTTTTTGAGTCAATCTTCTCAGTCTTTATTGTCTCGGGGCTCTTGGCTTTTTTGTTCTATGAACAGATTCATCTAATTATGAATTCATCAGTCTTAATGCTTTATTACACTACCTTTTATGAGATGACCCATAGACCTTACATATTACGTATTGGAATGATATATCATTCATATTCTTTTTCTCTCTTTCTTTCACCCTTCCATTTATCCGCATACTTTTATTGCTTGACAACTCATAATCGGATTTTTTTTATGCAAAAAAGATTTCAGTTGCTACAATGATATGACCAATATAACATATCTTGACTGGTTGGTTTTTTAGATCCAGATAATGCGAAGCGATGAGTTGGTTATTAGT
>NW_026124646.1:30000-31319 GCF_025177605.1 Cucumis melo | reverse complement strand
TCTCTATCTAATGAATGGGAGTCCGCTTTGAAATCGTCCGCCCTGCACCCACCCCCCGAGTATATGCTTCAACAGGAATTAAACAAGGGTAGATTGATACAATAGAAACCTCTGGTAAAATGCCCACCCGTAACCCAGCAGATAAAGTACATTACATAGTCCGTTTTAGGGATTGGCGACTTACCCATTCAGTGACTTTGGCACTGGACGTTCCAAAAATGGGGTACTATCGGGTCGGGTGAATTCAATAATAGAGGCCTGTTGGCATTCCAGCCTTCCTTCTCCTTTCAGGGCCTACCCCAAAGAGAATCCAGTGTTTCTTGGTCGTGAATATCTGAATAGGACGAACCGCCCCCGTGGTTTGCTTCGGAACAAAACAATTAGAATTAGGCTCGTTGAACTGGAATGTGTATTATCCATATAGGGGATCTTTCAATGGAGAAGATCCGTCGACCTAAGACGAAGAGAGGGGTCTATCTATTTTATTTAGTTATTCAGTTAAACCAATGATTCGTTATTGTAACAGATAGCAACAACCATTTCATCCGGGAAAAGCCATCTTTTTCTCAACAATGTCTTTGTCATTTGATCCAATAGTGTTCCCTTAGATAGGAACAGATTTGATAAATACTGATAACTCTCGGATGGAGTATTAGAACGGAAAAATCCATTAGATAATGAACTATTGGTTCTAAGCCATCTCTGGCGATGAATCAACAATCCGAAGTACTTTTCTTGCGTATTCTTGATAAACAAGGGTTTATGTAGAGATATAGACCAATATATTGGGGAAGGAAGCAGCCACTTTGACATCTCTTCATCTCCAAAGAATTCTCGATGTGAAAACACAGAGACAAAAGGATGATCTTTGAATAGGAAAAAGAGTGGATCTGCAGGATCCCAAATGAATTGGCTTATTCGAAAAAAGCCTTGTTCTTTGGAAGATCTATCTCGTGTCTGGTACTGCACGGTTCCACTCTGCAAGAACTCCAAATCATTCTCTTGAAGCTCATCCTCTTTATCATAAATGATCCGCTTGCCCCGAAATGACCTAGCCCAATAGGGAAATCCCAATTCATTGAGCCTTTTGATACAATCAAATAGAAAGCCCCAAGGGCGCCATATTCTAGGAGCCCAAACTATGTAATTGAAGAAATCCTCCTCTATCTCTATCTGTTGCGGGTCGAGGACTCCTTCCCCTTCTTCAAACTCCGATTCGTATTGTTGATAGAGAAATCTCTGATCAACGATAGAACAAGATCCATTTTGTATCATATCTAAGGGATTCCTGGGTTCGGGCCGAAGAAGCAATGTCACTC